>NC_064849.1:160124776-160314305 GCF_024139225.1 Suncus etruscus | reverse complement strand
ATGAAGTATCAATGTTTTCACTGTTTCTATAAATCCATGGACTTCAACGAGTGCTTAGAAGTTCTTTGCATAACTTACAATATGGATTATAACACTCTCACGTGCACATGTTCACATACACACACACACACACACACACACACACACTAGTTATTAGGGGAGGAAATAATAAGGACAAAATTCCAAGAAGCTCTGGGTGGGTGGGTGAGAAACAATGAAAACTTTCTATTTTTTCACAGTCTGATGTCAGATATAAAATGAATAGGTCTGTTCTGAGGTCAGAATAAGAAGCAAAAGATCAATGTGACCTCTGGGAAATACAGGTTATTTGACATTTTGGGGATTATCTGCTAAAGGCATTGGCCACATATCAGAGTAAATGCTTGACAGGCAAGGGAAGACTTCATTTTCCCTGAGGTTAAATCTAAAGCTAAAAGCTGAGCCCACACCTCCCCTCAGCTCCAGCAGTAGCAGAAATCAGTAGCCTTGATCGATGATGCATTTTCAAAATCAAAACAAGCATCAGTGTCTCCAATCTAATCACATCTCCTAAAGTCGCTGCTTCCTGTGGGAATTTAATTGCTGCAACATTAGACTCCAGACAACAGGCACTTTTCAAGGCTGCCCATCAGAGCAGGGACAAAAATCAGTTGGATAGTGTGAAAGCTGTTAGACACAAAACCTGTTAAAGACCTCTTGTGTGTAATTTTCCTCCCTCAATTTCAGCAGTAAAATTTGATGATCCTCCACCCACAACTTTCAGAATTCTCCCGCATTATACTAACAATGCTGACAAAGATAAAAATATTTTTCTGCCCTAACCTCGGCATTGCTTTGTCAGTGCATTGAAATCCAGTTCAATACATAACTTATTCAGTTTGTCGTCCTATCTTTATTATCTTTCCTAGCACAAAATCTGAAAATCAGAAGGCTAACATTTTTAAAACACACTAGCTTTTTAGTTAAAAGCTAATTATTTTATACTTTTCACATGAACCAAATAGAAAAATAAGAAATAATGTTATGACAATCTCTCCACAACCCCTCTGCAAAATAATTTCAGAGCTCAAGTTTCTTAAGTTGTTTTAATAAATTACAGTAAACTTTCCTGTTTTCTCAAAGATTTTTTTCATTTCAAAGCAATTAATTTCTTACTGTTTAGGAGTTAGAAACTATTATTTTATCCAAATTACCACTTTGTCCTTATCACAGAGAAAATTAAACAAAAACTAAACACAAACTAATTAGTGTTTAATCATAAGAGTTAAGTAAACTCAGAACTCTTAGAAAAATAATTTAATAGTTACAATGACTTTCTGAAATCTCGAATATCTACCATAATTTTATATCTCACAATGAACTTTAACGGATAATCTTAATAGAGTGCAAAGAAACTACATGTTCTTGGTTTACTACAGCAGAAACAGGATTTGTTGTTTCCATCTGTTGGAATAAAAGTCAAAAGATTATGTACAAGTTATTATTACAATCAATTGCAAATTCTGCCTTTGCTTAAATTTATTTCTTTAATAAAATTTATATTCTTGGAAAGTATATTATTGATTTAAAATTCAATAATAAGAGAACAATAATTGTTCTTTTATTATTATCACACTAACAACATACTGCTTCTTTCTAATGCCTTTGTAGTTTAAAAATTTTCACTTGCATCATCTTAATTGACAATTGTCAAAATTTGGAGGAATATTTTGTTGATGAGGAAATGAATATTTTGTTCAAAACTTTTCTGTTAGCAAATGAAAATTTGTACCCTGAAGACTGAATAGTGATTCCAAATTCAATACATCTTCTTTTAAAAATGGTTTTTAATTCTTATAATTTTACCTGTTTTATTTGTTGTTCTATGAATTACGGTTTGAATATTCACAGAAGTGAAAAAATCATTCTGAAATGTAAATCATTAAAACAGCAACCACCACTACATAGCACTCAGACTTCTATGGAGTGAACTAAACTTGTCCTTTTTTTTCTGACATATTATACCATTACCAAAGTACCTATGAAGGTTGAACTTTGCAAAAGAGCATATCTTTGTGCATTAGTTCCAACTAACTGCTATTGAGAGAACTGAGAGTTTTGGCCTATGGCCATTGATTTTCTCCTTGTGATAATTCTCTGTATTTTTTTTCTGGTTTCCTCACAGCATATTGAATAGGTCTAATAAGAAATGCCCTAAGTAAAGGTTTAAAATACAGCCTCAAAAGTTAAAGAGACATATGCCATTTTCTACTGGTTATAGCAGCTCATAGAAAACGAGAGTATCCAGACATTCATTCTTCTTAGCCTACGGGCCAGGTATTTTCTAGAAGGCAGAAATTTCAGTGATGACACAAGGACATTACTATGAAAATCTGTAAAGTTGATCACCCTAGACCATTCAAATTCAAGGATCTATGAAAATAGATTCATAGTTTATAAAATAAAGAGACACAGTATAAAACTGCAGAGAATGTTTATATTGATGGCAACATTTGGAAATACAGAAATGTAATAATTAAGCTTTTATGTAATTGTATTCCTATTAGTAATATTTAAACCTGACTAATTAATTGTTTAGCACATGCTGTATTATTTAATATTTTTCAAATAATTTTTCAAAGAAAATTTTCAATATTTTTGTATCAAAACCAGAGATTCTCCTAGCAAATGTGTACATTTGCACTGTTTTTCATAGTGTTACCAAGAATTCATAAAGCCCAAATAGCCCAGAGAATACTATTATTGATGGTTCATACAGTTCACTGTCAGAATTAAATAGATTTTGTGGTTAGACTGAGAATCTAACATGCATCTGTCTGCTTTTGTTTTTGTCAAAATGTATTCACAAATTTCAGCCACCAGAGAACTTCTTTTAACACATGTTGAGTGCTTATTGGAAAATAACCATAAAATCTGTGTAAAAACTTGTTTTATACCCACTTCTATTTTCATATATATATTTATAATGTGCATATATATGGAATAAATGTTCCTTACTTAGTTTATTTAGGTATATTCTATATTAGCTTGTCTGTGTTTACAAATTTTTATCTAAGCTTTATTAAGTTGGTAGGCACATAGTTGAGACTTAATCATGAGCATAACTTAGAATAGTAAATTTAGATCCCCATGGATACCAACAAAAATACATTGCCTAGTTCCCTAGAAGACTGTATTTTGTTCAATTCATCTTATTTTGGCAACAATAAGTAGGTATTTTTTTCTTCTATAGTTCCTTTATTTCAGGTTGTCCTATTTTCACAGAAACTAAAATGCAAAAATTTTATCAAAATGTGGAATATATCATGTGCTAAACAGATATTTATATTTTTAATGTCTGCTTATTTGAAGGAAAATATATAGATCCTGTATCTTTTCATCTATTCCTTTATCCATATAATATTAATTTATCAGAAGTAGTTAAATCTAAACATATGTTCTATGATTCTTATCTTTCTAAAGACAATTAAAATCACAGTATCATAGCAGATATCCTTCACTTTGCTGTCACTTCTGGAAACAGAGATGACTATATTTACCATTTTCAACATAATATTTTTGATATTTTATATCCGTGATTAATAAAGCTGGATTGCTAATACAGCACTTAGGGCACTTTTTGTGCACACACTTCTTAATTCTATCCCTGACACCTGTAGGGTCTCTGAGCACTGCTAGGAGTTATATATGAGTACAGTTAGAAGTATCCCCAAATCAAAAACCACCCCAGCTGTGGCGCAGCGGTAAGACGCTTGCCTTGCACATGGCTGATCTAGGACAGACCTCAGTTCGATTCCCTGGCATCCCAAGCCAAGAGCAATGTCTAAGCACATAGCCAGGAATAGACCCTTAGCATCACTGGGTGTGTTCCAAAAACCAAAAACAAACAAACAAAAAATCAGACCAAAAATGCAACTAAGAGTCTTGAAAAAATGTTAAGTTAATTCTATTATAAAATATTTAAATTTCTTAATTAATGATACTTTTGAATTTTGCAAACAGAAATTTTATCAACAAAAATTTTATTAATAAATAATATATTGAAATTTTCTATCATCTAAAAATTAAGTATGAATTTCAAGAAGTTAAGGTAGCCCTTTAAATTTCTACTTTTATTTCAGAATTAAAGATAACGTGGAAATTCTTACATTGGCTATGTATCAAATATTCTGTAGTATAATTTTTTTCCTAATAGAAAAATTACACAATTAAATAGATCCCCACTTGCATTCAGACTGTTTTCCTTAGATGTAAAATCTATCTAAGATATAAAAAAAATATTTCTCACCTTCATTTTAACTAATGTTAGGCAAGTGTTGGTGAATCTATTTACATTTTTGTATAAGAGAATAAATTAGGAAAAATTGTAAGTGCTGCCTGTGTGTGTCTGTCTACTATCCTGTTGCGTGAACCTCTTGGGAGTGGGCCGAAAAGAGGCTCCAGCAGAGCAATTAGCTCCGTTTCACTATGCGGCTGTGCACTCTTTCTAAGAAAAGAACACCATGGCAACAAGAAGAAAAACTCACACTAAGAACTGTGCTGGATCACTGAAGCAAGCATTTCTCTCCAGACTGGCTTCTCTGTTGCATGCTCGGGCCTAAGATTTGATCCTGTGTGAGGCTTCATCCACGGAGGACTCCCCTCTCTTGGAGGCAAGTCGACCCATCCAGAAAGGGCGGAGCCAGAGGAGTGTGCTGCCCACATCATATAGCCAATGAATACCACCAAAACACGTAGAAAAACCCACAATACAAGTGTGACAATGAGGAAACAACACAGGCCAGCACCAGACATAGAAAATGAAGATGACAATTCTGAGGACCAGATAATGACCAACCAACTAATCAACCTCTCAGATAAGGATTTTAGACTAGCAATATGGAAGATGCCCAAAGAACTCAAAGAAACCATGGATAGAGTTGAACAGAACACTAATAAGAACCAAGAAAATATGAAGACAGAAATCACAAAACTCCAAACTGAAATAACATGTCAACTAACAGGCCTGAAAAAGTCAGTAAACGAAGTGAATGACAAAATGGATAAGCTCTGGGACAGGGCATCAGAAGCTGAGAATAGACTTGATGCTGTGGAAGATGAGATACATAACAATTCCATACAGCAGGAGAGATTGGAAAAAAAAACTTAAAGCAAATGAACAGACAATGGAAAAATTAGTCAAAGAATGGGAACAGATGAAAATTGAGAATAAATTAAAAAGATAGTAAGCTATATGAATCCTTGTTATTTCTAACCATGTAATTACATGGACCACATACACAAACACACGTTTCTGCGTGGTCTGATTCACAGAACAATTTTTCAAAATTGTTTTATTATATGTGAGGAGTGTTCCCAAGTAGTGTTTGGGAGACTGTAGGGCACAATCTGGCCAAACTAGTCTTCCTTAAGAGTTCAGAAGTTCTCTAGGGCTGCACCCAAAGATATTTGGGGGTCCACGTGGTGCTAGTGACAGAGTCATAGTCAGCTGCATGCAAGGCTGCACCAAAATTCCTGAACTACCTTTGTGGTCCCCAACAATTTTTAATTCCAAATACTAACTTAAATTTACTTAGAAAATAATATTGGTGACTCCAAATAGTTGTATTATAGCTGTGATATATTGTTTATGATTTTAGAAGAAAAATAATTTATTCTCACCATTTTTGTTTGTTTTTTGGGGGGGGCCACACCTGGTAACGCTCAGGGGTTACTCTTGGCTATGCGCTCAGAAATCGCTCCTGGCTTGGCTGACCATATGGGACGCCGGGGGATTGAACAACGGTCCATCCTAGGCTTGCGCTGGCAAGGCAGACACCTTACCTCTAGCGCCACCACCCAGGCACCTTATTCTCATATTTTAACGGCACTCACTTCTCTGCTATTTAGTTTTGATTTTACCCTTTAATGTCTATTAAAACAATAACCTGAATTCCTGAGCTGCTCTGATATAGAAAAATAACACCGAAGTAATTTGTTCACTGAAACAATCTATAACTTTCTGCAATTTATGATTCAAATATCAAATTAAACTCACCCTTTGCATCTTGTGTTCTGCTATCCTTTTATGAAGGTAAAAATGTTGTTTTCTTCATACTCTTGAATACCATCAGTCTAAAAAATATATCATTAATCTAGTTGAAACCTTCACATGAATACCACAAAGATGTCTCTGAATCTTTTTGTTTGTTTTGATTTCTGTTTTTTTTTTGGGCCACACCTGGTGATGCTCAGGGCTTACTCCTGGCTATGTGCTCAGAGATAGCTCCTACCTTGGGGTACCATATGGGACGCTGGGAATCAAACCCAGTGCTGGTTCAGTCACGTGCAAGGCAAACACCCTACTGCTGCACAATTGCACTGAGCCCCTCTGATTCTTATTTTCTTTGTACAATATGATTTAGATAACATGGCTATAGTACTATCAAGTACAATATGTTGCAGAATACCAAGAAATAATGCCACCATAAAATTCTTTCACTGGTCTCTCACATCTGATTTGATTTTTATGGGGGATCTACTTCCCCTAAAATATTCCTGTCATTTTAGTTCTCACAGCATGTATGACCCTTCTTTGATGCTCTACTTACTGTATTTCTAGCCCATAGCTTTATGTCTTTTTTTCCTAAACTTTGTCTCTTAGAAGTATCCCTATATTTATTTAGAAAAAAAACAATGTTTGAAACTTCAATGTAACAAAGCATCATTCAAAAGCCTCACTTCTATTAGAGATGGTCAATGCAAGCTATCTTCAAGTGAGCAGAGTGACTTTTCTAAAACATAATTTTGTCTTGTAGTTATATGGTCCTTTCTTTCAGATTCTATCCTATGTTCTTCTAACCTATTACAGATTTTTACAGATAGACACAACTGACTATAAATTGTTTTATTTATATAATGGATACTTTCCCAGTATAACACTTATTCTTCCATATGTTTGTAATTTATTATATTATGCATGTAATATATATATTATATTATATGCATAGATAATTTATAATACATATAAGTATAATATTGTACTATGTATGTAATTTCTTATCTAATAAAAATTAGCAACCAAGTATACAAGTAGAAACTAGAGCTATTTTGTTATGACTGCTTTCACAGAATCTCATATTTTCTAGCACATTTCTGGCTTTTGCAAATATTAAAGAAAATAGATGCAGTAAAATAAATTATGATAGAATACAGCTACAAGAATATGTGTGTAACATCTCACACTGCAATTAAAAACAGGACTCTGAAAACCTTGAGAATATATTTGTTACATTTATATCAAATGCAAAGTAATGCATGTGTGATTTAAGCCAGAATTTAATTCATAAACAAGTTTACATGTTTGATATAAACTACAAAATTAGTGTCTATATTTATATAATTACATCATCTCTAAATTTAAGTATTTGATGAAATTTGTACAATAATTGAACCGTTAATAGAAACAATTTTTAAAGACAAACTGAAAATATGTCATGTTAATATTATAGTAAATGTAATTTCTGCTGAAAAATAATAACACCAGAAGAATAAACTTAGTGAGAGGGAAGAAAATTATGTTCTAGGATCTAGAGTAATAGTAGTGCTGGAAGGGCATTTGCTTTCTATGCAGCTTACCCAGGTTTGATCTTTGCATTCCATGTGGTCCTCATTTATGAGCACAGAGCCTTGAGAGCTGCTTCTGTGGTCTTAAAAAAAAAAATAACAAAAATTATGTTCTAAAAATAATGACCCTTTTTAAACTATGAAATCCAAAATAAAACTTAACAATTTTTTAAAATACAGAAAATACATTCAAAAGTATTTTGTATGTTTTACATATAATGAAAATTTATATTTTCACACCTACAGTTATCTTTGATATTTACATATTCTAAGTATAAGGTATGAGATTAGATATCTAGAGAAAATTTTCTTTCTACCGTACAATCCCAATCATTTAGATGAGACATTTTGGAAAGTATCCTAAGAAATTCACTCTATTAAATCCACCAAGAAACATACGAAACCCAAGAGATTACAACTTGAGGGATAGGGTCACACCCAGTAATGCTCAGAAGTTGTTTTTGGCTCTGTACTCAGGTATACTCCTGATAGTGCTTGGCAGATCATATGGACAATCGGATTTCAAGCTATGGTCCTGTAAGTGCAAAGCCAATGCCCTACTCACTATATCATTTTTACTATAGTCCTGAAAGTCTATAATCTTCGGAATAAACTAAGGAGAAGCAGAATAAGGGAAAAGTATGAATTCAGACTAATAATGACAGTAATAATAGCACACTCTACCATTTTTACTCCCTGTAAAAAGTGTTACGAGAAAATTGGGGAGCTCAAGCTGTACATAAGGTTTTTCAATGTGATTTTAAGTACAGTCAAAATAACAATGATAATTTGCATTTTTAAATTGTATACAAAATAAAAACTTAAACGAGTCAAAATTAAACTAAATACCAATCAAAGTAGTGTCAACATTAAGTTGACAAAATGAATGATGCAGGCAAAACATATCTTTCTATTATGTCTTAAGATAAATATTTTCTACTCCAGTTGATTTTTCATTATAAAAGAAATTTATAATTTTCTTAATATATATATGCAGATATAGAAAATATTTAACATTCTTGATCCCTGTTCAATCTCTGACAGTAATTTACAAATAGATTGTCATTGAAGTATTAATAAGATATTATTTTCTTTATAATTTTACTGCATTATCATCTATTCTATTCAAGAAATAGCAATTGCATAGGAAAGCAAAAATAACATTGCAAAAATGAAAGTAGTGACTCTGAACAGTTAATTCACATTTAAATATGTTTGAAAAGATTGAACAAAATGTGTTATTCTAGATAGATAATTCTTACCATATAGAAATGCTTTACATTTTTATAGAATGAGACTTGCATGTAGGACAACAGAGTTTCCAATACTGCATTTGAGCATTTCCAAGAGCATACCTTGAACATCATTGGATGTGGCCCCAACAAAAACAATAGCAACAAAATAATGGATTTGGGGGGTATATGTAAAAATTACCTAACTTAAATAGTTGATTTTTACAGATATCTATAAAGTTTTTAAAGTGACAACTCTGATTGGAGCTTTAATGTTCGAATGTATGCAAGATATGATCCTTAACATTGCTATAAATCAATATGTTCATTATCAGTATTATAAATCAGAACATTTCAACTAAAATATATATTTTTAAAAGACAGATTTACAGAAACCATGGAGATAGTACAGTGATGAAAGGGTTAAAGTGATCAGGCTTGATCCATATAGCACCACCTATGATCCCCTGCGCATCTCCAGGAACGATCATTGAACTGAGTCAGAATTAAAACCTGAGCAGATCTAGGTGTAACTCTATCTTTCAACAGAAAAAGAAAAGTAAAAGGTTTCCACACAATTCCTACAATGCACATTTTAATCATTTACTCATCTGGGCTATTTTTTCATTCCTAATTATGAATAAAGTTCAAAAATGTTATTATTCATAATGTTACTATTCATAATAATTTATAGTATCTGAGTTAACTCCAAATTAAAAATAAAATATAGAAATATTGGTACATTATGTCAAATACTCTATCAAAGGGACTTTTTATGATCTTGAACTTATCCTTTACTAACTATTCCCTAAGAGGGGAATGCATTTTGTCTCCTATAATTACTATTTAAGTTATACCAAGAACTTTGTTTGAATTTCAAATAAAAAATTTTATATGAAATGGAGCCAAATCAATAGTATAGGGCTGAATGATGGCACAGTGGGTAGTGCGTTTGTCTCACACTTGACCTACCCAAGTATTTTTTTTACATGTGCACAACTCAGGTTTGATATCTGGCACACCATTTGGTCTCCTTGGGCACTGGTAGAAGTTATCTCTCAACTCAGAGGCAGAAGTTGAGCATACTACATGCAAACACCAAATACAAAAAAAATAACCATATATATGCATGTGATATTTAAAGTTAATATATTTCTCTGAAACTTTACCTACTCTTCCATATTTCTATTAGAGTATAAATATAGCTGTCAATGTTTCAAAGGAGATAGAAAAATAAGTATTGATGGTCATTCTGCATAGTAATTCTAGTGATAAAAATATTTAGAATGCCTATTTTATAAAAGAATTTTGTTCATCTTAAATAAAATTTGAACAAATCTCCATATGCATCAATCAATTGACCTGAGAACAAAGACCAATGTTTCAATAATAATCCAGAAACTATTCCAAGCTCAATACTTTATTTTGGACCATAATGATTAAAATGTTAAGAATAAAATGTCCAATCGCATGAGTTTTGAGAAGATAAAACGAACTCTTTTTCTCTTTAAATATTTTGTTTTAATCTAAGAAGACCATATGCACTCTAAAGCCTTTCAAAAGGGGGGTCATAATTCCTGCTATGATTACCTGTTCTTTACTCACATATAAAATATAAGAAGGAAAAGATGAGCAAAATTAAGATATTGTAATAATGCAGCCTTAGAGTAAGAGAAAACAAAAGCAGTAAGAGATTATAACCATGTGGAAGATATATTGGAGATGCAGCCAACAGAGTTCTAACAATCATGAAAGAAGAGAGAAATCGAAACACAGTGAGAGAGTCACAGAGAGAAATAGTTGAAAGTAAATCTACCATGAATTGATAGGAATGAAAGCAGTGAGGAGGATATTTAAATGACAGGGATAGAAAGGAAATGAAAGGACTGTCAAAATCCTTGGACTAGTTTTGCTGAAACTTTATTAATAAAATCCAATTAAAACATAAAATGATGATATTTAAGCAAGTTTTGTAACCTAGACCAATAAGAAACATATAGTTATATTCTGTTATTTCCATCCATATGTCCTCAAAAAGATTGGTGTTACAATGAATATGAAAATCTACAGTTTTAGAAAAGACTATATAGTTAATGCATGTAAAGTGGTAATTTTCATAGTTTGTAAATGAGAACACAACAGGAAAATAATATGTTAATAGGTCACCCAAAGTTCTTACTACCAATAACATACATTCCTGGAATAACTAATTATATTTATTTGTCACTTTTCACTTATCAACTCTTTTTAGGAGTATGACTGAAACTGGTAAAAAAAGATCTCTCATTAATTCTTCTGTCAGAACATATCCCAAACCTTTAATCACTGAAATGTTCACAATAGTCAAAATTTTTTATAAAATATAATAAAATTTATGAGAATTATTCTGACACTGAATTTATATAGTACATATACTAAAATATTTTCCCTTTCTTTTAACTTCATCGTAGAAAAAGGAGTTGATAATTATTGTAAAGTTGCATTGGAAAAAGAAAGCAATGTTATCCAATACTGTAAAAATTCCTTGTTTCTTCATTTGTTCTAATAATCTAAAATTCTGAATAAGTTATACATAACAATATATTGTATTTACTTTAAATGCAGGCAAATAATTAGTCACAAGTATCTAAATCATTGCAAAATTATCCTTTGACACTTTGGTTAATAAGTGGGTTGAGTTCTACATATTCAATAATGTTGCTTAAAACATCATCTGAAACTTTATTGTCTTAATGAGAGCAAGTGAGTTATTGTCTTTTATCTGTGTAGTCCTGAGCGAATATTTTCAAGGTTTGATTTAGGTCATCTGTGCATGGCATGTCTGTCATTCTGAGATCAGTGACTGATTGTCAAAGATAGATAGAAAAATAAAAGGGTGAGCAAAAACACAGGTTTTTACTACAGGGGTGATTTAAACTTTCTAATTGTAAAAAAAACTCACAAGTGTGAGATTGACAGTATTTAAGATGACTATTAAACAGCATATTATTCCAAAAGAAAAATAAATTTACTTAAATCAGAAGCATAAATTAAATCATCTCAGATTTTTTGAAAAGTTAAGAGTTTTCGAGTTAACATACACTTTAAACTTAAAATATTACATTCAAGCAAAGATGGTTGTCAATTATGGGATAAGTTGTTGACATCCAGTGTAGAAAAGTCAAAATACGCAATCATATATATTGATGAAATCTTTGTGACTAAAGTATTTTTAGAGTAAATAGTATGTAAACATACAGTTGATTACTTTTTCTTCAATTAATTATAGTCAGGGGTGAGATACATTTAATTGAACCATGATTCTCTAAATCACTATTTTAAACAATTAATTTTCTAACTTCTAATCCTAACACATGATTTGAAAGCATTGGCATGCTTATCCCAAATTAAGCAGACCTTCAGTGATACAGTTCAAAGAAAAATAATCTGTATAATACAGGCAAACATTAGTAAAATTTAACAATGATTAATTTTTTTATTAGAGTGAATTTACTTCTATTGTTGGTGACCTTAAAAAAATTTTATATCAGATTCTAGAACAACAAAGTTTTGTAAACTTTGTATTCTCTGTTATGAAATCCATAACTCAGAATAATAGTTACATCATAAAAAAGCAATATGGACAGTACATAGTTTTATTCAAAAAAAAGTTCATATTTAAACACCAACTCTCTTACATTGAACTTGTAACTGATTTCAGTCTTAGTTTCATAATTTTGAACTCGAATTTTCTATGTCTCACTCTATGAAGTTTTGAAAAATGCATAATTCATTTCATTATTTCAATTTAACACATTCTAATTCAGTATATATGTTCAGTCATGTTAACTAACATTAGAATACTATTAAATATATGTAAGTGATCTACTCAAGGACTTGTGGATATTTATCCTTAATTATGAACACTTTATTTCACTGGAATTATTCAGGATATTGATTACCAGAGGTTACATGAAATTTATTTGATGGAAACAAATATGACTCAAACACAACTATTCTTAGAGATTCTCATGAAATGCCTTACAGTAATGGCTTAACAAGGATTGCTTGAAGCAGGCAGCCAAAATTGTCAGCCTGGCAATTGGCACACACGCCTATAGCCTTGTTGGAATCTTCTGGCTCTCTTGCATTTCACAGTGCTTACCTAGGCAGAAGCTATTGTTGCCAATGGAAATCCTGGGCTTTCTGGTGTGGCAGATGCTTACTGACTACTCCAACAGAGCCTGAGGCAGTAACTCTGAAAGTCCAATAGACTGGGAGGTTCTTTGGCCAAGAGCCCCAATGTTATTGAAGACACTGAGCCCTCCCTCATCATAAGAAACATAAGGGGCTATGTGCTGAAGTCCGGAAGGCAACCAATTCTAGGGTTGTTTGAAACAGGATGTTTCCAGAATTAAAGATATATCCACACATCCATGGTTTGAAAACTATTTAATCACGGGTGCTCCTTTCAAAACGTACTTTTGTCACATGGATCCAGTGACATAAAACCTAAAATCTCTGCATTGTTGGGTGTTTTACTTTTTGAAGATTAAATTAAAACTTATGTAATTTTACTTACTTATTAAATTTTAATTTTATTACATTTTATTTATTGATTCACTTGTTGTTATTGTTTTAAGACTCCACCCAGTGATGCTGGCATAAAACGCCATAATTTACAAAGTTTTTGATAGCTGAGTTTTAGACATAATATGTACCAGTACCAATCCCATCAGCAGTGTTTTCTGCCCTCCAGCAGAGTTCCCAGGTTCCTTTAGTTCAGTTCTTCACCAATTTGCAACTTTGACAAAACATTTGTATGTCTAGTTGTTGACGTTTGGATCTCAATAAAGTAAACTATATTAAAATGCTGCACAGAATGCCATAAAAATTCTACTGCTATCTCTAAATTCCAATAAAAGGTTTACACTTCCCCAACTTAAAAAATTCAAATTGAGCCTATAATTTTAGTTTTTAAATTATGCAATGCCTAGTCTCCTGGGGGGGGAGACAATTTTAAATAAAAGGAAAAACTAGCACAGTTCTAAAAGTCAGATTTTTTTGAGAAAGTATAAAACTAAGAATAGAGGAATAATAGAATTCTCACTACAAAAATAGCAGAGAAAACTGACACATTGTCATGACTTTATCATGGTCATATACCAGACAGTTGGCCTGAGGTTCTTTTTAAAATAACATTTTTGCCCATTCTTATTAAGTCTGAATTGCTCCCAAGAGTTTCTTCGTGGTTAATTTAACACCTGTGAAGTCATGGTGCTACTAAGTATAAAATAATTACCTACTGCATGGATCATTTTATTTTACCCCAAAGTTATTGCAATAATTAGTGAAATTTCATATTGGTTTAAATCATTGTGTTCATTTTTCCATCAATTAATTAGAGCATACTTTTATGAAAAAAGAGAACTTTTTATTTCAAATATTAAAGAGCAAGAATGGAAACTAAACTGTTTAACCATATAAAAATGCACCTCAAAATGTACTGAAGCATTAAGTTAAAATTAAAATATTGTGTAGAATCAAATTAAACCTTGTAGCTTCTTTTATTCTTCCATTTTATCTTTTATTTATTATTACTTCATCACAGAATTTATATTCTGTGTTTGTTGATATGGGTGTTAAAAAAAACTATTTCATTCATTATCAACTCTACATAACTGGGTATGTGAATCTTGCTATATATGTTGCATTACAAATACCATATAGTAGATTTTACACATACAATTCTTTGAGAGAAAAGTAAATAACAACAGTCTATGGTGATAGACCAATCTGACATATAGCCTAAAAAGGCAAATTGAACTAAATTATAGAAAAACTCATTGAATATTGGGGCCAGAGTCATAGCACAGTAGGTAGGACATTTGCCTTGCAGGAGGCTAACCCAGACTTGATCCCCAGCATCCTATATGGTCCCAGAACACAGCTAGGAATAAATCCTGAGAGCAGAGACCCAAACATTGATTGAAATGGCCCAAAACAAAAACAAAATGTTGAAAATATATCTGCTTATAAACTATGACACTCAGTAAATTTAAAGGTTTTAAAATTGTCTTCTTTTTAGGAGCAAAAAAAGACTTAACATCATATCTATAATGACTATTTTGTATTCCTTTTAATATGCTGATATTTTAAAAGGGAGTCATTCATATAGATTATAAATTATAATTTAAAAATAAACTGCTATGCATTTAAGCATTGTGCATAATAAAATTATGGAATTGTTTTGTTTTATTTACTTATATATAGCTTTCCATTAATATTTATTTAGTGACCAGTTCTCATCACAAGTCCTTTTCAGTTAAGCCAAATATAAGTATTATCCATGTAAAATTATTAGGTTATATTGAATATCTCATATGACTTCTAGTGTCTTAGAACTGCTAAAATAAATATGGTATTATTGTTGTTAAAAATAAGGAGCATCAGGACTTATAAATACACTTTTAAAAGCAGTCACATTTACACACTGGTTATATACACTGCAAATTAATACTGGTATACATTTATTCTTATATTAGTTTAAATAGATAGGGGAAAGTTTCTCTCTAGTTTTTAAGAAAAGCATTACCAATGTATAAACTCCATATTTTCTTAGCAAAATGTAGTTATACATAAAAAAAAGCTTTTGCAAGATACACAGCAAAACTTAGGAAAAACATATTTTTTTTGCCTCTCAAAAACTACCATTGTTCATTTTTTTATTTGCTATTCATAATCAAATAATCATTGATCTATATGGGTCCTATGCTTTATGTTGGAATTAAATGCTTTTTAAAAAGTTTATTTTGTAAATTTATATTTCAGAAATAATATTTAACATGGAACTGACCTATCATCAAAATTCCAAGTGTATCCCATATTGTTGACTAGAGGTACAGTGCTATGAGGTAGATCTATAGTTTGTCTATCTTGCTTGGCTAAAACTTTATACATCATATAAAAGGAACCATGTACATGCACTTTTTTATACTGACATTGGTTTAGGAAACTTAACATAATCTTTGGGGTTCATTTGTGTTGATATATATGGAAAAATTCTCTTATTTTTAAGGTAGGATAATATTTCTTTTTTAATATTTTTTATTTAAACACCTTGGTTACAAACATGATTGTAGTTGGGTTTCAGTCATATAAGATGACACCCCCAATCACCAGTGCAACATTCCCACGACCAATGTCTTAAATATCCCTCCTCCCCACCCCGCCCCACCTGTACTCTAGAAAGGCTTTCTAGAAACATCTTAATCAATATATGTTTATTAAAAAATAATACCTATGTGTAATTTTTACCTATGTGTATAATTACCTATGTGTGAGCTAAATATTATATTAGATATGGGATAAAAAGGAAGATTTAATCTTTAACATTTTAAAAGCCTTAGCTATCATAGGCTCAAAAAAGGTTTTGGCATGTTTCAATAGGTTAGTAGTCAATTATGTCTAGAAAGTGGATCCATGTGTTTGCCATATTCAAGCATCATCAGTTTTCACTTGGGAAGAAGCTCAGGTGAGGTCTGTAAATTTATGTTAATGGTACTGAAGATTGTAATGGAAGAATGATTCTGGCATGCATCGTATTGGGTTCGAGAAAGCTAAAATTCTAAAATGGGCTGGACATTTTTTAAAAAATGTATGAAATTTTCTATTTTAAAATTGCAGTAATAGCCTGAGACTCAACATTCCCAACTTTTTCTCTAGTATAAGGACAATGTCTAAATCACTATTAGAATTATTTTATTTCTTGGTCAGAGATACAAGTTTTTCATATTTTTTATGTTTGAGAGTCCCTTCTATATCCAATCTTTGATCACATAAATATTTAATGGACCTGAGTTTCTCCCTTAGGCAATAAAACTAGTAGCAGTCCATGAGAAACTTTCTAACCAAGACATTTTAAGCTATGAATCCTTTTCACTACATGTTCCTATCAATAGGTTGTTGCCAGTTCCTTTGATAATAAATTATGGCAGATATTGATGTTATTTACCAACCACCAATTTTTCACATATATGTCAATTTTTATATTAAATATTTTTGTTAAAATTGTCTGGTTGCCACAGGAGCTAGAGCAATAGTTCAGCAGGTAAGGCACTTGCCTTATGCACAGATAAACAAGGTTCTATTTCTATTACCCCATAAAGTTCCTTGACACCCACCAAGAGTGATCCCTAATTACAGAGCCCTGAGCACTCTCAAACGTGGATCAAAAACCAAATAAATAAGTGAATAAATAAGTAAATGAAATTGACCAATATCTTTCCCAAAATTCCTTTCCCAGAGTTTGCTTTCATTTTTTTTAAATCGATAGGCCCAAAATATAGGATTGTCCTTTTCTGCTATTCTTATTCATACAAATATGTAAAGTAATATAACATATTTATTATTTTTATTTTTGATATATGTGATATCAACGATGCCTATGTTACCACTAATAAGGTTTACCAATTTTATTGCTATTTAAAAAAAAAAGTTTTATTTGAATTGGGAATCACAAGCAGCAGTACCAGGGGCTTATTTCTGGCTCTGAGTTCAGAAATCACTCTTAGCAATGTTCAGAGAACCCCAAAATGGTGTAAGAATCAAATCCATGGCCATTGAATGCAATACAAACAGCTTACACACTATACAAATCCTCACACCTTCTTACAGAAGTGTGAACAACTTACAGAACTGTTTGTTTTATACTTGTACAGCTATTTTTTTATTCATTTACAATCCTTCTAGTTGTGAAAAGATACTGTAGAGCTTTTCTAACTTATAAATATAATTCACTATGGAACTGGAGCAAAGCACAATGGCCAAGACATTTGTCTTCCAGGAAACCCTACAGAATTCAATACCTTTAAGATTCCTTGAGCCTTGCAGGAGTGATTTCTGAGCACAGAGCCAGGAGTTATCCCTGAGTATCTCCAGATGTGGTCCAAACACCAAAATGATTAATTTAATTGTTAGATAACTTAGTATAGCATTATTTCTAAAAGAAATCTGACCATATGTTTTTATGAAATATATTCATTAACTAATTTTAATATCAGATAAGTAACAAATGATAATCATTTGTATACAATTATAGATAATAAACAAATGCATACTACATATAAAATATGCTTTAGTTTTTATGATAATTTCTATTTGGACATTGCTTATTGGGAAGTATAATGGTTAATATTTAAATATTTATAAATGTTCTACACACCTATGCCTTCTGATAATTCATTCATTTTTTGTTTGTCATTTGGACAACACCCGCTGAAGCTCGCTCAGGAGTTATTCCTGGCTATGCGCTCAGAAATCGCTCCTGGCTTGGGGACCATATGGGATACCTGGAAATCAGAATGCAGTCCGTCCTAGGCTAGCGCTGTCAAAGCAGATGCCTTACCGCTTTCTCCACCTTTCCGATCCCCCTTCAATGTTTTTAATATTATGGAAAGTTACAATACTTTTCAGAGAACTAACAACGTTTTTATTAGCGCATTTAATGCATTTATATTTATCATAATTATAGTTCCAGCAACCTACTGCTGGCTGTTTGTTCACCTCAACATTCTCTTGAGTTTTTTTGATGTTAATTACTTTGGACTAATGCACACACACACATTGGAGTACATTGATCCATACATGGTGGTGTTTAGGGACCTGATGAGGTGACATAAATTGGGTCCAAGTTTTCCACATGCAAGGAAAGATCTTTCCCTCTATAGGAGGGATGAGTATTTCTAAATTATAGTTATAGATTTATAATAATATTAATTATCTCTATATAGCATGAGATATTGTATTCTATATTATAAATAATATTAATATTGATATTGATATTTCTTAATCATATTATAGGTTTCAGTTATAGCTTAGTATTCATTCTTTGATAAAAAATTAATAATAATATCTCTGACATATTAGCATGGGTTGTAAATTAAATCTTATTTCCATTTCTAAATCAATGTTAAAATAAAACCTTAGTCCTTTTCTCTAATAAATTTATCATATCTCTTTTCTTTAGAAGAGGAATGAAATTGATTTTTATACATTTTCTAATTTGCTTCTAAATTCTGCCATGTCAAATTTTTGTTTAATTAATCTTCCTGTTTATATATAGCAAGGCTGTTTAGAGATAAACTGAGTTTTTATGCTTTCTTGGATACTTTTTCTTCCTGGAGTATGCTTTTGTACTTCTTGTAGACTTAGTTCTGATTAATTTTTTCTAATTTTTTTTATTTTTTATTTTATTTTGAGCAACATCAGATGGTACTCAAGCATTACTCCTGATTCTACACTCAGAACTCACTCCTGGCAGAGTTCAAGGGACCATATGTGGAACCAGAGATGGAACGCAGGTAGGATACATGCAATGCAAGTGAGTACCTGCTACACTATTTATCCAGCCCCTAATTCTCTCAGTTTTCACAAGTCAGAAAATGCTTCTCCCTCTATCAGTTTTTAAATACATATTTATGCAATACAGAATGCTCTGCTACTAGCTAGACTATTTTAAATCTCTAAATGTCAGCCCACTTTCCTTGTACTTGGTAAAAATGTCATATAATCTTGTTAAGTTCTAACAGTGCTTTGTATATCTTTATAGCTTTGTCAATCTAATTAATATTAAAATTAATTAAATGAATAGCATGTATTGTTTTTATAATTATACTTCTTAAATATAAATTTCTACAATATTTTACTAATTTGATATAATAAGTGAACTGTACATTATATTTTTGCCTCACATTGCTGATAACAATGTATTATTTATTTGATAAATGGTGGGAAAATATTTTCTCCATGTCAGTGGGTGTCTTTTCATGAGATCAATCAGTTTTCTTATAACCACTTATTGAGAGGCTTTTCTTGCTCCTATTTATTTATTTATTTATTTATTTATTTATTTATTTGCTCCTTTATAGAAGACTAATTGTTTATATGCCTTAACACCTGTATTGGACTTCATTTTTTTAAAAAAAAACATCATTTTTTGTTTTGTTTTTATTTGTTTTGTCTTTGTTCCACACTTGACAGTTCTCAGGGTTATTTCTGGCTTGGTACCGAATAATTTCTCCTGGCTGTGCTCGGGGAACATATGGGATGCCAGAGATCAAATCTGGATCAACCCTGTGAAATGTAAAAACCCTATGCACTTATTAGCCTATCTCTGGCTTTTTAGTTATATTCCATGATCTCTTTGTTATTCCTGTAACATAATGTTTCAATTATTACTACTTTATAGTATGTTTTGAAATTGGGGAAATCAAACTTCCATTTTCTGTTTCTTATAATACTTTGACTTATTGAAAGGGGGATTATTATTCCAAAGAATTTAAAGAGGTTGGGCTACTTCTTTTAAAAATATCATGGAATATTTTTATAGAAACTTTAGTTTTTATAAATTCAGTCCTTAAGAAAATGGGATAAATAATGAACATAAATTTCTTCAAAGAATAAATGGAAATATCCAAAAACATTATGAAAATGTTCTGTGTAACATAATGCATGGAATATGAAAATCAAAACAATGATGAATATCATCTCTATGAGTGAAATTGGTACACATCATTAAAAACAATTTAACTAGAGTTGATATGTATGTATTAAAAAGGGGACCCTCAATTCCTGCTGGTGGAAATGTCTACTGGTCCAGTCTTTTGGGGAATTAATATGGATAATTAGCAAAATACTAACATTGAGATTTCATAGGATAACAATTCTATTTTGTGGCATCTACCCCAAGATCCCAAAAACTATTAATAAAAAGCTTTTTTTAATTTCTTTGTTCATTGTAACACTAGTCACAATAGCCAAACGTTGGAAAAATACAAGAAACCAAAAACAGGACCAGATAACAAACCACAGTGCAATTATTCAATGACTTTCGGAATATGTTAAATTAATTTGCTGCGATGTGCACTGATCTGGAGAATATCATGATAACAGAAGTTAGTCACAAAGGAGGGAGGAAAGACATAGAATGATCAAATTCCTAATTCAAATATAAAGAAATAAAGTCGAAGGTGTAACAAATACTCAAATGCAACAAAAACTAGTTTTTGTTATGAAGGTTACCATGTTATGTATTAAACCCTATCAGGTCAGAGCGAAAGATCAGCGGTAGGGAATTTGCTTGCACTTGACTAACCCAGGATGAATCCTTCCAGGATCGATTTCTGACCACAGAACCAGGAGTAACCCCTGAGTACCACTGAGTGTGCACCCACCCCATAATTTAAATCCTTTAATTAACACATTTTTTTTGTTTTGGGGGCCACATCAGGTGACTCTCAGGGGTTACTTCTGGATTTGCGCCCAGAAATTATCCCTGGCTTGGGGACCATATGGGACCCTGGGGAATCGAACTGCAGTCTGTCCTTGGTCAGCCTCATGCAAGCCAAAAGCCTTACCGCTGTGTCACCACACTAACCCTTCATTAACACTATTTTAATTCACTTTGTATATAAAAGAAGAAAGAAAGAAAGAAAGAAAGAAAGAAAGAAGAAAGAAAGAAAAGAAAGAAAGAAGAAAGAAAGAAAGAAAGAAAGAAAGAAAGAAAGAAAGAAAGAAAGAAAGAAAGAAAGAAAGAAAGAAAGAAAGAAAGAAAGAAAGAGAGAGAGAGAGAGAGAAGAAAAGGAAAGAGAGAGAGAAGAAAAGGAAAGAAAGAAAGAAGAAAAGGAAAGAAAGAAAGAAAGAAGGAAGAAAGAAAGAAAGAAAGAAAGAAAGAAAGAAAGAAAGAAAGAAAGAAATAAATAAAGAAAGAAAGAAAGAAAGAAAGAAAGAAAGAAAGAAAGAAAGAAAGAAGAAAGGAAGGAAGGAAGGAAGGAAAGGAAGGAAGGAAGGAAATGAAGGAAGGAAGGAAGGAAGGAAAGAAAGAAAAGAAATAAAGATGGGAAACTCATCTACTCATTTTCTTCTATTATGTTTTTAAGTCTAAGTGTGCTTTTTGTTTGGCTATCTTTAAATTTTTTATCTTCAATTTCAGCCATTTTATTTTAGATGTACATGTTTCCTTTTTCATTTATGAGCATTTATTAGGAAGTTTGTATATAGCTTTTTGTCTATGGATACAATACTGTTTTCTTTTTTCTAAATTCGTCTTTTTCTCCACTCTTCAAACATTTTAATACATATTTCTTTTTTGTTTGTTTTGTTTTTATTTGGGGGGGCATACCCAGAAGTACAGAGAGGTTACTCCTAGCTGTGCTCTCAGAAAACACTCCTGGCAGGATCAGGGGACCATATGGGATGCTGGGGATTGAACCATGGTCGACCGCATGCAAGACAGAAAGACAAAAGCCCTACTTGCTCTGTGTTACTACTCCAGCCTTTGATAAGGTTTTATCTTGAGTCAGCTTTTGGCTGTCTCACTTCTGTTATCAAGCCAATGCAATGCTCACTAAATTTCAGTTTTCCATTATCCCACTTATCTTAGAAAATACTCCTTGACACATACTCTCTTTAATATATTTGCAATTTCATTTGTAGAATGTGCATAAGGATATATATTCATATATACATTTCTTGTAGATTTGTTCCATACTTTCCTTTTATTCTTCTGTTTATTTTCACTTAAATCTTCTGCCTTCTGTCAAACCTAAAAGTTTTGTTTTATGTTGACATTACGTATAAACCATTGCAGATGTTCTGGATTCTGATATTCTTATCTGGAAAGTAATTAGTTTTATCCTATTGGAATTTAGAATAATTTGGAAGACAGAAAAACAATGTGATAAAAATTAATTTTTACCTAGTACTAAATTACAGCAACACTTGCAATGGAGGCAAATTATGAGGTTGTTTTTATTAGAAATATTTATAATATTGAAGGTAAATTACCAGATTATTCAATTATGTATTTTGTGTATTTCATATTATGTACATTATTTATAAAAGCTTTAAAAATTACTGTTCCTTTCTTAGGCACCTTCTTTAATGCCTACTACCTAGAAACTGTCTCTTTAGTAGCAACATTTTAATATAAATTATGATTATTATTCAATAATATTGTTTGTAGCAATTTTTCTTTTGTTATAAACAAGCTCTTTTACAGCACGGAAGGTACATTCCATCATTAATGCTGACTTCTACATCTTATATTAATGTGAAAAATCCCTTCTTATGTAACAGTCATTTATATTAGAATTTAGATTGTTTCTGGTCTGTATATCTGCATAAATTAAGACTTTTCCTGACTAGATGCAAATAAATAAAATCAAGATGGACAGACGTTGGCAGTTAAAATTTTCCAGAATAAGAATTTCTCTAGTGACTAGAAGACAAGGATATTAAAAATAATATATAAATGCATATTGTCTTCACAAAGCTAAAATGTGAGCAGACAGCTTATTGCTGTTTTAATGGCACCTTGCAGAGATGAAATTAACATTTGATTTACATGAATGTCCTTGGGCAGAGGCAATTGTGACCACTCATGTTCACTGATAGAAGCTGAATTAGTTTTAACCTCTCAAAGAAATAATCTGGAAGCCATAATAAAAAGCTAAATGGAGATGTCCATTAATACACAGAGGTACTTGAAGCAGCAAGAAAGAGATTGAAACACAATAGTATTTTAAACTTATTAAATAGCCATTCTTTAAGAACTTAAATGAATTTATAACATTTCCAAATGCGATGAACTGGTCAGAGAATATGACTTTATCATTTCGAAAGTAAACTCTGCGTTAGAAATCATGGGATTTTACAGTTCAAAAACTCAAGAGTTTCAACTTAAGATTCTCATGATTCACTATGGTTAAAAATATAAAGGAGCCAATTTGATATTTTAATAAGGAGTAGGAACTATGATTAACTGAAATGCATAAATCTATGTAAAGATGATCAAACTCAGTTCTTTAAATTATCCTGTTGGCCAGGTATAATATGTACATAGGACACACTGACCCAAAAATATTGAATTTTTTAGACTATGATTCTATTTTTTTTGAAATGTGCCAATTTCAAATTTGTTTGCATGTGACTAACCAGTTTTCTAAACTCCACTTTTCAAGTTATCATCAAGTTCCACTCATATATATATATATATATATATATATATATATATTTTAAGTGAATATATTTTTATTTAACCAACTTTATTACATACATGATTGTATTTGGGTTTCAGTCATGTAAAAAACACCACCCATTACCACTGCAACATTCCCGTCACCAATGTCCAAAATCTCCCTCCTCCACCCAAACCCCGCCTGTACTCTTAGACAGGCTTTCTATTTTCCTTGTACATTCTCATTATTAGGATAGTTCAAAACGTAGTTATTTCTCTAACTAAACTCATCCCTGTTTGCGGTGAGCTTCATGAGGTGAGCGTAGCTTCCAGCTTTTTTCTCTTTTGTGCCTGATTCTAGTCAAACTTAATTTTTATGTGTGAGTCATGTAAATTTTAGGTAAGCAAGTTAACTTCCAAGGTTGCAGGATGAATGACTAGCAGATATGAGAACGTGTCTTAATTAAATGATGCTATTTAGACTAAAAAAACTTCTTATTCCAAAATAGCTATGTATTAGTGTTTTATGAGAACTGTAGATTGTAAGTATTGTTATCCATATATGTATAAAAATAATATTTCAGAATTTAAGAAATTAACCAGAACATCCCAGGTTATAGAGTAAAATGTTTTACTAATTGGGCACCAATTTGTAAAATTGTATTATTAGTAAAATATGTAGATCATATTCTCGGATAGCAAACATTTCAAAATTTAAGAAATTAACCAGAACATCCCAGGTTATAGAGTAAAATGTTTTACTAATTGGGCACCAATTTGTAAAATTGTATTATTAGTAAAATATGTAGATCATATTCTCGGATAGCAAACCTAACTATAAACTCAAAAACTCAAATGTGATTTTTTCTGAAATAAGATATTGGAAATTATGATCAATTGAGATAAATTATATAGAAATGAAGTGTACCAGATATACAAGGAGTTACCATATCATATAAGAGACATAAGGAGACACAAAGAGAAATCTATGAACCAATAGGGATATAGATTAGAATAATGCAGCTAAAGCTGACAAAAGCTGAAGATTGTTAGTGGCCATAGTACTTAGGGGACACTCACAGAACTCGGATTTATATATGAAAAATACTATGTGATAATTTGAGTTCTCACTTCTACTCTCAAACAAAATGTATTTTCACTTACTGATAAAATGTTGTATAAAATTGTGTTAGTCCCATCCTACTAAATTCAAAAATCTTAATAATATAAATATATCTAATTTATAAATGTATTATAAATTAATATTAAAATGTAGTAATATTTCATAAATATAATTAAAGAACAAGATGGTTTTACTATCACTGATGTATTTTTCAATACATCAATATTTTCTTTGTGTTGAAAGGATATGTTTTATTATAACTTCAAAACCATCTTATTAGTCTTAATATCTGTAACCTTAATATTCTTCAAAGGAATATTAGAATCTCTAGAATAAAAATAATACTTGCATCTTAATGAGCATTCTCATGACTTGCAACCATGGTTAAATTCTTGCAATCAGAACATCTGCCAGGGGATAATTTTGAACTTACAGGAAAATAACTATAATATTAGTGATAGACTTTACTAAACAAATAACTATTTCTTTTTCTAGAAGTAATTGTGGAATATTGTTATAGCAAAATTTCCACAGAAATATTTATAGTTTAGCTTTGGTTAAATTCTAGTATTTTCTTTGAGATAAATTTTAATTTTTACTTTGTATATTTATCACTAATAGATAATGTTTAAAATCAACATGTATGTTTATTTACTTTTGATTTTTCTTGTAATCCTGGTATAATTTTAAAAATAAGCATGTGTATTATGGCTTTGCAAAGAATTTCAATTGAATGCAGAAAGTAGAATTATTTATCTACTTGGAATACTAAATAAAAATTCAATGAGCACTCACAGATAAACGAAATATTTTAGAAAAATAAAGTCAAGAAATCTTTGCATATTTATAAAATAATCAAAAGAAATACTAAAAAGAACTTAAAAGACTAAAGAGGTATCAAACTCGGGCCCGCGGGCCGCAAACGGCCCTCCGTACATTTTGTGACCCTGCCCTAGAGGAATCTTTTCTTGTTTCGTTTTGTTTTAATCCTTTGGGTCACACCCCACAATGTTCAAGGCTTACTACTGACTTTGCACTCAAAGATCACCCCGACTTTGCCTCCTGCGGCCCGCAGGTAAATTGAGTTTGAGACCCCTTTTTCACATTTCTTTTTTCTCTAAATGTGTAAATTTTAGGTTTTAAAATTCCATTTATTATTTATTTGTTTATTTGTTTATTTAGGGAGAATATTGAGCCACTCCTGGTGTTGCTCAGGATTTACTCCTGCTCTCATGAATCATCTCTGGTGGTATTGAGGGGAGGTGAAGCAGGGTCAGCCATATACAAGGAAAACACCCTACCTGCTTTATTTTTGCTCTGGGCTGATTTTGAAAAAAGGTAATCCTCCTTCTCTTTCTGTCATTTGTCATCCTACACAATCTACCATCAATTTTGTAAATAATTATTTTTTTGCTTTTTTGAGGCCACACCTGGTGTCTCTCAGGGATTACTCCTGGCTATGTGCTTAAAATCGCTCTTGGATTGGGGAACCAGATGGGACGCCGGGGATCAAACCGTGGTCTGTCATAGGTTAGCACGTGAAAGGCAAACACCCTACCACTTGTGCCTCCACTCCAGCTCCTGTAAATAACTTTTAAAGTTATTTTTCTCCATAAGTATTAGGACTGAAGTGAAATAAACAGATTATAGTAGAATTAAAACAGAAGCTTTAAGGGGTCAGAGTGATAGTATTAAAGGTAAGGTAATTTGCACCATATGCATCTGAGGCGGCTGGGACCTGGGTTCAAGTTCCCTATTACCACATTTATTTCCGGAGCACCACTGCAGGTGACTCCTAAGCATAGAGCTAGGAATAGTTCCTGAGGAATACCAAGAGTCACCCAAAACAAAAACCAAACAACAAAAAAGGCAAAAAAATTAATTAGTTTCTAAGTTAAACAAGTTTTATATTGGTCATGGAATAATATTGTCAAATCACAAGGTCTTGATTAAAAGCATAATAAAGGGGCTGGAGCAATGGTATAGCAGTAGGGCGTTTGTCTGGCATGCAGCAGATCTAAGATAGAGCTTGGTTTGATCCCCAGCATCCCATATGGTCCCCCAAGCCAGGAGCAATTTCTGAACACATAGCCAGGAGTAACCCCTGAGCATCACAGGGTGTGGTCACAGTCATAAGCCTATGGACAATATTAGTGGTCAAGTTACTCATTTTCAATTTTATATAAAGAAATATTATCTATCTTAGAGATTTAATTGATAAAATGATATTTCACAAATTATTTAGAGATATTCTTCTAAAATATTGAACTTTTATGAGGTAATTTATTACCTAATAAACCATTTTTAAAGAAAAAGATTAATAGCTATTTAGCATTTTGAAATGGATAATTCTGTATTAATTTATGTTTATGAGCACAGATTTGGGAGCTTAAGGATTTCCATTTAATTTATATGCTATTTATATGTTTTAAGGTATAGTAATATGGGACAGCTGAAAAGAATTTAGGGCAAAACAAATGGGGAATAAAAATAAGAGCTTAATTAAAAATGCATTATCAAAAATGTTTCAACATATAGTTTGTCTAATGAAAGAATGTATACAATATTAGAAATGAATGAGAGCTGATCTATAAATAATTTATTCAGTTTTGAACCACACCTATTCTCTGAGGTAATTCTTAATATTCAGACTCTATGGCCAAACTCTGCATGACCTCATAAAATAATAATCTTTTTTATAATAATTTTGAGACATTTAGCTCAGTAAACTATATTAATTGGGCTATGATATAAAATTAACTTCACTATTATAATATCTTTGGTGTACTTAATTATAAATGTGTCTATAAAATTATTGATTGAGGGAACAAATACATTTTAAAATTATTTGCCAAGTAGGTTATAGATTTCACTTCAAATACTCATTTTTTGAAACCAAAGTCAAGTCATTATCAAATGTAACTTAATTCAAAGAAATGATAGTAGGTACATTTTTTGTGAAATAAATTACATTTACATTTTAATATTTTAAATGCATTTACTAATATATTGAATTTGAGAAAATATTCAACTACTACTATTGTTTTAAACATTATAGTTTAATAGTATCAAAGCATAACTACTTTCAAAGATATTATGAAGACAAAGGATCCCAAATTTCAGTAATAAAGTAAAAATAAACTTGTACCTTGAATCAATACTAAGGTGAAATTTATAGCTGCTTTATATAAACTTTTTCAATTAAAATAAAATTATTTTAGGGACCAGAGTGATAGCACAGCGGTAGGGTGTGCTGCCTTGCATGCAGCAATTCCAGGACAGACCTGGTTCAAACCCCAGCATCTCCTTTGCCAGGAGCAATTTCTGATCGCATAGCCAGGAGTAACTCCTGAGCATCACCAGTTGTGGACCAAAAACAGCAACAAAAAATTTATTTTAAACCAGAGATATAGTACTGCAGAAAATGTACTTTCCTTGCTTGTAATTGAAATGTGTTTGATACTTGGCACCACATATGTTCCTAAGCCTGGCAATGTGTGATTCCTGAGCACAGAATCAGGAGTAAGCCCTGACACAGCCAGGTGTGGCTGAAAAGAAAAAGGCAAAAAGGAAGAAATTCCATCAATGAACTATAAAAATATAAATATAAAAATAGTGAACAGATCACTTGATACTATGACAACAATCAGATAATTCACTATAATGAATTTTCAGAAAGTTTACTTAATAGAACTTTTAAGTTTTGTCTGGGCTGGAAAGATAATATAGTAGGTAAAGTACTTGCCTTGCACACAGCTGACTTGGGTTTGATCCCCAGTGACCCATTAGTCCCCCAAGCATTACCAGGATGATTCTATAGTGCAGAGCTAGGAATAACCCCTGAGCATTACTAGTTATGACACAAAAACAAAAATAAGAAAATATTATTATCAAAATCATCTAATTAGTTTAAGTTATTAATAAGTTTAAATTATTATCAAAATTATCTAACTAGTTTAAGTACACTTTGAATAAAAAGCATAAATTTATACATACATATTATTATATAAGTTTAGTATTGAAACCTTTAATGTAGAGCCGAGTGATAGTGCAGCGATAGGGCTTTTACCTTTCACATGGTTAATCCAGGATGGACCTCGGTTTGATCCCAGTATCCCATGTGGTCCCCCAAGCCAGGAGTGATTTCTGAGTGCATAGCCGGGAGTAACCATTGAACATCACCAAAACAAAAATAAATAAAAACCAAAAATAAATAAATAAATCCTTAATTTCATGATATAAATATATATATATATATGCTTGTTTGTTTTTATATTTTCAGCCAAAATCAGCTAAACTTTGCTGTGCTCAGGGTATCATAAAGTTCTAGAAAGCAGACCCAAGCCTCTAGCTTTCAAGGTATTCCTTCAATCCATTGAACTGTCTCTCTGGCTATCAAACTGTATATTTTATACAAAGTCTGGTTTGAGATGGAGAAGTATTTCAAACATTGAAACATATTTATAAATACATATATATAAATCATCTTTAAAGATTATTAAAATCTGAGATAATGTACTATAATTTTAAGCAAAATGGCTACAAAATATTTTATTGTAATTGAGATTTTATATTATCATTTTCAGCTACATTACTTAGAATTAAGATAAAATTTAATGTTAAAAGATGGTTTTTCATAGAAACTCAAACATTTTCATAGTTTAAATGTTCTCATATTCTCACTTATCTATTGAAACACATTTTGTGTGAGCATAATTTAAAACTCTACATAGAAACTTAATGCTTAAGATATAAACTTTATCCTAAAGGAAGCTAGTGAGTTTCTAAAGTTAGTACTGAAATCCATTCTTATATCATTATAATGGCATATTCAATCAAATATTTATGTTTAACTAGTCTATGCTTATTTTGTTTGTTTTTATTCTACAGTTTTCTATAAATACAACTACTAAGAATAAGATGTCGAAGTATCATCACAAAAAACAGTCAGAAGCTTCTTTTCTATTCAGAATATAAAGTAAGAATAGTTTATTTTGTTGCCACATCAAAGCTACTTATCATTTAGGCTTAAATATAAAAATAATATTATTATCAGAATTTATTTTAGCAAAGAAACATTTGCAAATACTAAAAGTTTTTCACATATTTATTTAAATTAATGACTAGTAAATCCGCATGTTTGACTCACAATAAATATTAAATGGCTGTCGAAACACTATGGATTGTGAGTGTTCCAACAAGAATGATAGATGAATAATTAAGGATTATTGCTTCAATAAAACATTTATTAGTTTAAGAAGAGTTTTGGGGCGAATAGTTTTAAATTGACATACAGTATTTCATATTTAAATTTAGTTTAAAAATACTTGCTACTTTTTTAAAGGTCATACATTAAAGCTCTAAAACTATTGCACATTTTTCTTATTGTTTTGTTGGGCCACAGCTGGTGACGCTCAAGGGTTACTATGCGATCAGAAATCGCTCCTGGCTTGGGGGACCATATGGGATGCTTGGGTATCCAGTAGTATCCAGTCATGGTTCATCCTAGGCTAGCACAGGCAAGGCAGATGCCTTACCGCTCTGTGCCACCGCTCCACGCCACCGCTCCAGCCACGTATTGAATTTTTTAAGGAAAATACAGGCAAATTTTTAAAAGATTGTCATTAGAATATATATATATATAACATCATTTAGTCACTTCATGATTCCACTGTTATAATTGTCATGCATCTGTACATTATTCAGATCAGGAAAATTCTTTTCATGACAGTTCAATCATTTTTCTGAGGATTATAGAGAGAAAGTTGTTGCTATAAAACATGCAGAAAAATATAAGAATAGGAACATGAACATCAATTTTATTTAATCTTACTCATTGTAGCTTTGCACCTTCAAGACAAGAAAACCAAGTCTTGTAAGTGTATTACATGATTCCTGATGAGACAGAAGGTATACTTGCTTAGTCATTTGACTAACAAAGCACCTTTCTTTTATGTAGTTTTATATAAAAGCAAAGCAGGTGAATATTGCATAACCTTAATGCTGATTTAATATATTGCGTAGAAAAAAACTATAAGCACATTTTTATTACATCAGAAAAGGATAACTAAGCATAATGCTTTGTTGATTTAGAATTTATCAATTTATGTAGAAATTGAATTGTAATCATATTCTTTCATAGCTCTTGAAAAAATGCTGATTTGCACATCTTAGTACATGTTAATACAGTTATTTTTAAGTACTGGCACTTAAATATTACTTTGAAATGTTGGAAGAATATGATTTCTGACAAAGTTTGTTAATATATTTGGCCACTAAAATTAATGCTTACATAAGTAAAACTAGTAAATAAAACACACTAGCTTTTCACGTAGTACATTGGTGACATTATTGTAATGTATGTAATAAATTGCACGTGAAAAACAGCATCTACCTATTCACTGTACATTTATTTCATAGTAATGTGTTTTCTTTTGTTATATTATTTAAATAATTTAAATATTTTAATATCAAATTTTCCATTGACATAGTAAGGAAAGACCAGTAGTTTTAATCTTTGCAGTATGAGGTAGCAATTTTTTCACTAATCCCCAAAACAAAGACAGAATAAATGTTTTTGTAGAGACATTGATTCATAGCCAGAATGATAGTGGGTAGAACATTTGCTTTGCACGTAGAAGATACAGATTATTTTCTCTGCACTTTACATTGTTCTCCAAGCAATGTCAAAAGTGATCCCTGAGCACAGAGATAGTAGTAAGCCCTAGACAACACTGGGTATGTCTCAAAAGCCAAACCCAAACAAACACATAAACAAACTTAAAAAACTTAAAGCAACAACAAAATTATCTTACCATTGATTATACTGATATACAGAAGGAAATAGGAAGGCAAGATTAAAAAAGAGAATGGCCCCAAATAAAGATATTTTCAGAATATGGCAGATAATCCTTTCAAATTTCTTATTCTTTCATATTGCATTTGCCTTATCATCATATATGATCACTCATTCTCCTTGTTAAAAAGATTTAAAAAATAGTTTTACTATGTTTTTCAGGAAATTTGGAAAATGAGACCTACAAGCCTCCTGCCTTTCCTGCCTTCTTTCCTCAAAGTTTCTACAGAAATAAGCTATATTATCTCCTATCTGAGGAAAGCTTAAGACAAGACCTGACTGAACTCTATCAACTCAATCCTAGGGACCTTATAATTTGCTAATAAAATTATACTCATCTCATATGAAAAATTAACCTGAGTGTCACTCTTGGATCAATCTATAAATTATCTTTACATCGATCTGAGTGATATGTTTATAAAATGAGAAAAATTATTAAATTTTGGAGAGGTTAAAAATTTCTCAGCTGATTAAATTTCTCAGCTGGAGCCAGAATAGTAGCACAGTGGTAGGGCGCTTGCCTTGCATGCGACTGACCCAGGAGGACACAAGCTCGATCCTGTCATCCCATACGGTCCCCTGAGCCAAAAGCAATTTCTGAGTGCAGTCAGAATTAACCTCTAAGGGCAGCCGGATGTGCCCCCAGCCAAAAAACAAAAACAAAACAAACAAAGAAAACCCTCTCAGCTGATTTATCCAATCAGATTACTTATGTGTAATATTACATAAAATAAGTTTATCAAATAATAACACCTGAGTGCTAGTAGGTGTGACCCCAAAACCAAAAATATAAAATAAAATAAAAAACAAATATGAAGTTAAATCTTTATCTCATACCTTACACAAACATCAATGCAAAGCGAATTAAAAAAAAAAAAACAACCTAGTTTAGACCAGAACCTATAAAATACATTGAGGAAAATATAGACAGAATGTTTCAAGTTTGGATCTCAAAGTATTTTCAATGATAGTATCTACTCACAGAGGAAACAAAACAAACAAAAAGAATTACATAAATAGAGTTTCTGCATGTCAAAAGAAACACATGCTAAAACTCAAAGTTCCCTAACAGAATGGGAGTGAACATACGTAAAAAATTTAATAATCAAGATATATAAATTGTTCACAAAACATACAAACTGTATTAAAATCTGGAGAAGAAATAGAGAATTCTCTGACAACAGAAGATGGCCAAGAAACACATGGAAAAGTACTTTCCACGACTAATTCTCAGGGAAATCCAAACCAAGATGAAAATGAGACTCCATCACATTCCAGTGAAAATGATACAGATTTTTAAAACCTGGAAACATTCTGTTATTTCAGAAATGTACTGTAAATGGAACTATCATTCAGTGGTTGTGGCGATGTTTTGTTACAGTCCTATTGGAACCAGGGTCTCTCAGAAAAGTAAGAATAGAGCAACCATAAAACTTAGCAATTTCAGTTCTTAGGACATAAATACATTCAAAAGAACATATGCAATGCATAATTTAATGTAGTACTCAGTGCACTAACTAAAGTATGAAAACAAAGTAGGTGTCTAACAACATATTAAGTAGATAAAGCTATTTGGTATGTATGTAGGTGTTGTTGCAAGGAATGATGAAACTATGCAAACTCTGAAACTTGAATGGAACTGAAGAAAATGTTAAGTAAAGTACATTAGAAGCAAGACAAATACCAGATGATACTATTATCTATGGTTTGTAGGATAATAGTCAGAATACAAATCAAAGGGAGATAACTAGATTATCTTTTACCTGATATTATAGATAAGGACATATGCTGCGGACCCTTTATCCTGATGAGATAAAAAGTTCCTAAGCATAACCTTAGTGAGTTCATTTTCCCACTGAGAGTCAAGCTGGAGCACGAAGAGGCGAATATGGAATAATGAATTATGAAATATGAAATAAATGAGACCACAAAGAATGCATGGGGACTTGCGTCTAGAAAGACGAAGACAAATTTATTTTTTGAGCTGGGTAACTTTTAAGGGGTAGCTCTGGAATGCGGGGTGTAATTTTGGAGATCAAAGAAAGTGGGAGATGGTCAGGGAAACAGACTGAAAGACCAATGGCAAAAATCTGCATATTAAAGAACCGATACTGAAGTTGAAAGGAAGTTTTGTTGTGGGTTAGCTTTATTTTGGGTAAGAAGGAGAAACCAGGTAATTTTCAGGGAAGTGGGAAGAGAGAGAAATGTTTTTAGCGTTTTGGGGGGAAAACTGAAAATTGCTTTACTATGAGCTAAGTTTTGGGAAAAAAACATGATCTTGGCGCCAAGGTAGCAGAGATCACAGAGAGCTGGTCAGTGAGAGACTTTTGGTGGGATTTGTACTGTGCTTCTTTGTTAGAAAGAATTATAGAGGCCTGATTTCTAATAATGATCGAAAATAAAGAGAGCGATAGTTACAGCCACGTTTTAGAATTATAGTCAAACAATCCACGCAAAGGGTCAACTGATTTTGATTGCTCTAAGTGGGCCTTTTTGGCAAATAATTCTTTTTCAGGAGTGCAACACTTTTGATATGTGTGCCCTTCCTGAGTGGGGTGTAACAGACAGATAAAAAAGAAATCTCAAGGGAAGAATAAAAATGGGCAGTCAAAAGTAACTGGGTCCTCTGACAGATAAGTAGTACAAATTTGTGGTATATCAACTTATCTAAACCACAGAACTAACATCAACAAAAGTATGAGTTACAAACGTCAAGGAAGGAGGTTGTGTGGATGGGAGGGTACCTTGGTCTCTGATGGTGGTACATGGTGTTGAAACATCATAAACCTTAAACTCAACTGTAAGAAACTTTTAAAACTATGGTATCTTCATAAAACTTAATTTAATAATATGATCATGGTCTGACTCTCCATATACTTTAGAGTTCCATAAATCACTTAAAAATAGAAATTACTTATTGTAACTGTACATGTGTGAGTAATAAAAAATGTATCTGAACCATTCATCTATTGAGGGGCATCTAGGCTGTTTCCAGAGTCTGGCTATTGTAAACAATGCTGCAATGAATATAGGTGTGAGAAAGGGATTTTTATATTGTATTTTTATGTTCCTAGGATATATCCCTTGGAGTGGTATAGCTGGATTGTATGGGAGCTCAAATTCCAGTTTTTGGTGAAAGAAACTATGGTACATATACACAATGGAATATTATGCAGCCATCAGAAGAGGTGAAGTCATGAAATTTTCCTATATATGGATGTACATGGAATCTATTATGCTGAGTGAAATAAGTCAGAGAGAGAGATGCAGAATAGTCTCACTCTCTATGGGTTTTAAGAAAAATGAAAGACATTCTTGCAATAATTTTTAGACACAAAAGAGAGAAGGGCTGGAAGTTACAGTTCACCTCATGAAGCTCACCACAAACAGGGATGAGTTTAGATAGAGAAATAACTACGTTTTGAACTATCCTAATAATGAGAACATATGAGGGAAATAGAAAGCCTGTCTAGAGTACAGGCGGGGGTTGGGTGGGGAGGAGGGAGATTTGGGACATTGGTGATGGGAATGTTGCACTAATTATGGGTGGTGTTCTTTACATGACTGAAACCCAAACACAATCATGTATGTAATCAATATGTTTAAATAAAATATATAAAAATGATGGAAGGCAGTAAATAAAATATCTAAATAAAAAAAAAGAACAATCAGTGATGGCAAGAAGGGAGGGGAAAAAGGGAGTCTCTTTCAGTTCTATTGAAAATGACAATTTGTCCAGCCTTTTAGAAAAACAATATGGATATTATTCAAAAAAACTAGAAATTTAGCTCCCATATGATTTAGCAATACCACTTAGGGATATAGCCTCAAAACATAAAATCACAATGAAAAATGTCTTCTGAGCTGTTTTGTTCATCACAGCACTATCTACATTAGCCAGAATTTGGGAACAACCCAAGTTCCCCAGAACATATGACTTATTAAAGTAACTAAGAGACATCTACAGAATGCAGTGTTGTGCAACAATTTATAAAATATTAAGTCCTGAAATTTGCTTATATGGATACGGAGAATATTATGCTGAATAAAAATGATTAAAAGGGAGATGTAGAGATATAACGTAATCTCACTTATTTGTGGGATATAAGAAAAATGAAATATAGTGTGGTTATAATATTCAGATAAAGTGAAAGTAGGGCCAGCAGGACCAAGTCATGATAGGAGGCTTGACACTAATAGTAGAACAGTGAGGTTAGGGTAGAGAAGGGACCTCTATGAGTGGAAATAATCACTTGGCTCAATAACTGGGTGTTGGATGGATATAAGGTGATATGCATGATGTCCCTACATTAGTAATATTTTGTCACAATAGTCTAAAAAGAAAAAAATGAAGAGAGAATGAAATGATCAAATGCCTGACCCAGAGGCTTGCAGGAGGGAGGGAGAGAGAAAAACCAGAAACATTGTTGGTGGAAAACATTCAAGGGTACAGGATGGTGTATATTGTAAATAACTCAATCACGAACAGCTTTGTAATCACAGTGTTTATTAAAAGAAAGAAGTTATAATTCCACAACACAGTCATTAACATATCAATTAATGACAGCAGCTATATAAATTATATTTTACAATCTTGTTCATCCTTATGTTAAAATCATCTCTTTGGTATTAGAAATGAGTTAAAAGTAAATACTTTATGAAGATTTATGTTAATAGTTCATGTCAGAATTGATGAAAAAAAGTTATGATAGATCTTCACTTGTTCAAATAAATATTAAGAATGGGTACAAGACACCATTACTGGGACTGGAGTGATAGCACAGTGGTAGGACATTTGCTTTGCAATAAGCTGACTCAGGACATACCAGAGTTTGATTCCTGGCATCCCATATGGGTCTAGAGCCTGCCAGGAGCAATTTCTGAGTTCAAAGTCAGGAGTAACCCCTGTGTGCCACTGAGTTTGGCCAACCTCCCCACCAAAATCATAGACCTATACCTTTTTATTATCTTTACATTTTTAAAATTCATGAACATCATTAAACTATAAATACAATTTTACTTATTTGTTTAATTTATATTATTTTCTATATTATACACTGTGAGTTCAGACCTTGCTATATTTTGTATATAAAAAGTAGAGTCAAGTTTTATTTATAAAGCTTGAGGTTTCTCAAGACCACTAAATACAGAAGACTGTTTACAACAACAGTGATAGAACAGAACTCCTAGAACCATCAAGAAAAACTCCCTTATGACCTATGCAAATACACAATCTCCAGCTACAGAGGCAGGAAGTTATCATACATATCTGAACAGAAAGTTTTTTTGGCACTATAAAAAGACCTTGGGATGTGTAAATGAGTGAATATGGAGCCTGTAGTTGTTCCTGTGGCAGGCAACATGCTTTAAGGTCAGAGAAACCCTGTATCTCTTAGGCTAAGAGAATTTCCTTTCTAATTTCCCCAATATTTACCGACAGTGTCTATGCAAAATAAAGGAGGAAGAAGAAGAAGAAGAAGAAGAAGAAGAAGAAGAAGAAGAAGAAGAAGAAGAAGAAGAAGAAGAAGAAAAGGAAGAGGAAGAAGAAGAGAAGAAAGAAGAAAAAGATTAAGAAGAAAAGAGAAGAAGAAAGATTAAGAAGAAAAGAAGATGAGAAAAAGAAGAAAAGAAGAAGAAAGAAAAAAAGAAGAAAGAATATTAAGAGAAGAAAGATTAAGAAGAGAAGAAGAAAGAAGATTAAGAAGAGAAGAACAAAGAAGAAAGATTAAGAAGAAAAGAAGAGGGGGCCGGGAGGTGGCGCTGGAGGTAAGGTGCCTGCCTTGCCTGCGCTAGCCTAAGACGGACCGCGGTTCGATCCCTTGGCATCCCATATGGTCCCCCAAGAAGCCAGGAGCAACTTCTGAGCGCATAGCCAGGAGTAACCCCTGAGAGTCACAGGGTGTGGCCCAAAAACCAAAAAAAAAAAAAAAAAAGAAGAAGAAAAGAAGAGATGATGAAAGAAGATTAAGAAGACAAAAAAAGAAGAAAGAAGAGAAGAAAGATTAAGAAAAAGAGAAGAAAGATTAAGAAGAAAAGAAGAAATAAGATTAAGAAGAAGAAATGAAGAGAACAAAAGAAGAAAGAAGATTAAGAGAAGAAAGAATATTAAGAGAAGAGAAGAAGAAAGATTAAGAAGAACAAAGAAGAAAGATTAAGAAGGAAAGAAGAGAAGGAAGAAGAAGCCTAAGAAGAAGACAAAGAAAAGAAGAGAAGAGAAGAAAGAAGATTAAGAAGAGAAGAAAAAAGATTAAGAAGAAAAGAAGAGAACAAAGAAGAAAAGAAGAAAGATTAAGAAGAGAAGAAGAAAGATTAAGAAGAGAAGAAAAGAAGTTTAAGAAGAGAAGAAGAAAGATTAAGAAGAGAAGAAGGAAGATTAAGATGAGAAGAACAAAGAAGAAAGAAGATTAAAGGAAGAGAAGAAAGACAAAGAAAAAGAAGAAAGAAGACTAAGAAGTAGATGAAGAAGAGATTAAGAGAAGAGAAGAAAAGAAAGAAAAAAGAAGTTTAAGAAAGAAGAAGAAGAAGAAGAAGAAGAAGAAGAAGAAGAAGAAGAAGAAGAAGAAGAAGAAGAAGAAGAAGAAGAAGAAGAAGAAGAAGAAGCTGATGGTTTTGGTTTTTATTTATCCATTTTTTTATTCTTTTCAAACTTTTGTTGTTACTCCCTTATTGGGTATTTTTTGTGTGTTTGTTTTTGTCTTGTTTTGTTTTGTTACCTTTTTTCTTCTTTTTTCCCCTTTTTTCTTTTAAATGGGTATTTATGACACCTAGATGTACTCTTCCTAGTTTTTCTTGCCATTTTTTTCTTCTCTCATATCTTTTCTTATATCTCCAATAGAACCACATTACTGGAATCACCTTGATCGGCCTCATAACTGGAGGGGGAAAAATGCATGATACCAAGACCAGACTTATGTTCATTTGGTGGAAATAAAAAATGATCAGACTTGAATACCAAATCCAAGGTCAATGACAACAGAATCAATACCCAATCAACACCAAGGGGGAAACAGTTGCACTAGCATTACAGGGAGTAAAAAAGGGAGATATGGAATGCATACTGGGAACAGAGGTGGAGGGAAGACAACACTGGTGGTGGGAATGCCCCTCATTAATGTCACTATGTGACTTATATGAAAGATTTTTAATTCTATTTGACCACAATAAAAATTTTTAAAAAATTTAGGTTTCTCTGCAAGTGTTATTAAGTCGATTAATTCTTCAACTTATTTTCTTTTTCTTTTTCTTGTATGGGGATCAGTAGGTAGGTACCAGCTGTGGCTATTGTCTGTAAATCACAGCAGTGTTAGGAAACTGCATGGAGGTGAAAATTGAGGATTCAACCTTAAAGTTAATGCTCCAGTATTTGGGGTCATATGACTGCTGGCCCACTTTCAACTTCTTTATAGTTTTCTTATGTCATGGATTCATATTTATAAAATATTCATATTCATATTCATAAAATACCAAGCATGTTATACTAATCTAACTTTTGACCTTTTAATGTCTCCTGAAACAGAATTTTAGAAGAAAAATTGGATATGCTTTTTTCTTTATAAAAAAATCAACAACAGTATATCGAGTATGTAATTACCCTTGACAAATTAAATCATTGGCAACATTAAAATCTATAGTTTTCTGACTCTGCAGGAATATATGAAACTCTGTTCTGAAGGGTTTATTTACAGTAATAGCAAAATATAAATTTGTTAAGTTAATTTTCTCATTAATTTGAGTAAGTCACACTACAGCTAAGAAAGCAAAGTCACCTCTAGAGATGCATAATTGTTTTCCCCATAAATTATCTGAATTGTAAATTTGAACTGCAGCCAATGTCAATAAAAAAATTAAATGAAAAAATTGAAAAAAAAATTTCTAAAATCAAGAGCTACAATTAATTTACTTGCAAGAAAAATGAAGACATTTTTTTAGTTGATAGAAAAATTTTGTAAATAATCATTTCTAAACCATCAAACATAAAGCATACACACATGCTGTCAAAGGATACAAATATATATTTTCTTCCAAGGAAGAAATAGAAAGATAAAGGAAAATATTCCATTTTACTGGACTAAATCACAAAATGTTGATATTTTATGTTACTAGGCCATGCCAGTTTCTTATTATGACCTATCCTATCCTATTCCTAGCTAGAAGGACAGTACAATACTTTCAATGCCATTTTGAGATGATTTTGATCTACTGAGTAGTTGGGACCTTAGTTTTGAAGTTGTAGCTAAAGACATTCATACCCATCTGCCTTGATTTCATTCATTTCAACAGTTTTGTAATCCAAAATTGTCTTGAGTTCTCAAAATAACACTGTCACCACTAACAATATTAAAGTCTTAAGGCAAAACAAGATAAACTTTTATTTAATGACCAACATAGGTCATTCATACAAATTTGGGGGGATTGGCAAAGGATAAAAAGTCCCTCAAATATCATTTATTGTAAGAATTTCACTTATTGAATATGGCACATATGAATATAAAAATTATTAATAAATCTGTTTTTGTAATAAAGGAAATGTGCAAAAACAGTCCTTAGTCGATAAAAAACTGTTTTGTGGAGTGCCCATTTTCTTTAAAGAAGACTGTAAATAATTATAGTCAACTATTTATTTTTCATAGACAATATGAACTACAAATGTGGAATCTCTAAAGAGCCATATATTTTGTAGAAATCAGCCTAAGAAATTTTAAAACATATTTGATAAAAACCTAATTTAATTAAAATAAAAAATTTATTTATGCAGATGTTTTTAAGAGTTATAGGATGGCTTTCATAATTGGTATCAACTTTTTTATAAATAAGAAAATAATAGTTTGAAAAAAAGAGTTATCTCTAGTTACATAATCATAAATAATGTTATTCTACTTGAGAAATAAGTTTCCCACTGCATTGATTCTACCTTAGCACAAATAACTCAACACAAAATATTACACACTAGCAAGAGCTGTTTTCATAGCCTTTGGAAATAAAGTACTTAATAACTAGACTCATTAATGCTAATGGTAAATCAGTGAGATTAAATATTTCTATAAATCATTTCATTAATAAAACAGAGGGCCCATTAAAGAACTATTGAACTGTTAACTTGCAATATTTCAAAATCATCTTTTTATAAACATTTCAATTAGCACAGGTTGACAACATCCATAAAAGGCTTGGCATCCAATTCCAAAGCATGGGAAATTGTGCATAAGCCAAGAAAAGAACAATGCAGTTTTCTTTACATTTTTATAATGTAGAACAGCAACGTAGAAACATTATTGCTATTATTCTTAACTTACTCTTTTATGAGATATATCCTTATATCTAGAAAAATAAGCTGGTCATAGATAGAAACACATTTTGTCTACCTACAATTTCAGGGTGGATTGTGGGATAAAATAAATGCTAAGAGATTGAACACTTAAATGAAAACAAAAAATATTGATAGTTTAGTCCCCAAGAAGTTTGTCCCACACATAAGAGGAAAATATCAGTAGAGAGTATATGATTTATTTTTTTCAATGACTTTATTTAAATACCAAAAGTACAAAGTTTTCATAATATATTATAGTTTACTCTTTTCAAAATTACAAAATACTTCAAGATTGGGTTAAAATCATACAATATTGGTACAACACACTTCACCATTGCAAATTTACTTGTCACCAAGTTCTCCAGTTTCCCTCCTACCCTCCACCAGTACTTTCAACTGCTTTCCACTGCCACAAGAGCAAACATTGAACTGTTTTTCTTTTTCTTTTTTTACATTTTGTCTTTTCTTTCTCCTTTCTTCTTTCTTTCCTTTCTTCTTTCTTTTACTTTCTTTTTTCTTTTCTTCCTTCCTTTTTCTTTCTCTTCTTTCTTTCATTCTTTCTTTTCAATGCCTTCCTTTCTTTCATTCTTTTTCACTCATTCTTTAGTTCTTCCACCCTCCTTCCTTCCTCCATTCTTTACTTCCTCTTTTCCTTCCTTTCATCCTCTCTTCTTTCCTTCCTTCTTTCCTTTGTTCCTATTTCCCTTCCTCCCTTTCTTTTTCCCTCATTCTCTCTCCCTTCTCTCCTTCCCTCATTCCCTGTTTCCTTCCTCCCTCCCTCCATCTCTTCCTTCCTCCCTCCCTCCATCTCTTCCTTCCTTCCTCCCTTCCTCCCTCCCTTCCTCCCTCCCTCCCTCCCTTCCTCCCTCCCTCCCTCCCTCCCTCCCTCCCTCCCTCCCTCCTTCCTTCCTTCCTTCCTTCCTTCCTTCCTTCCTTCCTTCCTTCCTTCCTTCCTTCCTTCCTTCCTTCCTTCCTTCCTTCCTTCCTTCCTATAGTCCCTCTTTTCCAATCACTCTCTTTCTCACACTTCTCTCTTTTTGAGGGTTTGAAAGAACTCATTAGTAAAATAAAATGGGTCTGGGATTTTGTTTTTGATGCCTTTTCATTATCATTTCAATTTTCTCAATAATGGTTGGTCTAATTTAACCTATGATGCTTTTACAGCCTTGTTTACTTTCACTAGGACTCACTTCCTAGGCATCAGAAGTTACAGTAACAGGCTTAAATTTTCCTCACTACCACACTTGCAGGCTTCATATTAAGTAAGCACTTTGACCTATTTCCACTTAAAACAGGCTGAAATCAGGTGTTTGTTCACCTGGGAAAAGAGGAACAAAGTTCCTATCAGCCAACAGGGTTAATTTTTCCATGGAAACTGTTCTTCCCTTTCTCAGCCATACATTAGTTTTATCCCTGCCATCTTAGAGGGTCAGAATACTGCTTTAGCAATTTGATCAATCAACTCTGTGTGTGTGGGTGTGGTTGCCTCTTTATGTTTGTAGTCAAGTTTAATTTCTGTCTGTGTTGCACCTAAGGAAAAAACAAATCATCCCCTTCTCGTCTTTTCTGTGCAAAGCCTTTTCTCTCTTTTCTCTGTGCTTTCCTATCCTAGATTTGTTGCTTTCTTTATTAAACCCCATTTCTTGGGCCGGAGAGATAGCATGGAGGTAAGGCGTTTGCCTTTCATGCAAAAGGTCATCAGTTCAAATCTCAGCATTCTATATGGTCCCCCGAGCCTGCCAGAAGCGATTTCTTTTTTTTTTTTTTTTTTTGCATTTATGTTTTGTTTTCTTTTTCTTTTTTTTTTTATAATATATATAATTTTTATTTTGATCATAGTGTCTTACATATTGTTGCCAATAACATTTTAGGTACATATTTACATAAAATCAGGGGGGATTCCCATCACCAATTTGTCCTCCCTACACCTCCGTTTTTGTCCTACCTCCCATTTCCTCTTCCCTCACCCCCAGGGCGGCTAGAATATGTGGTCCCCTCTGTATCCAACCCACTACTTAGTAGTCTTGCCCCTGTTTGGTCTTAATGCCTCCCTTATCTCCCCCTCTAATTGTAGGCAGGACTAGCTAATTCAAGTTGCATGAAGCGATTTCTAAGCGTGGAGCCAGTAATAATCCCTGAGCCCTGCCGGGTGTGACCCCCAAAAATAAAGAATACAAAACAAACAAACAAGCAAAAACCCATTTCCCCTTCAGTTCAAGAACCCTTGTGTTCTGGAACACCCCCATACATTTTAACCTTGAGTCCAGAGTGGATTTCTCCTGGTGACTAGCATGACTACATTTATCATGTATTCAAGCTTGTCCTGGCTCAGTAACTGATCTCGGCCCTTGACTCCATCCAGCAACTTCAGGACACTTCCACGGATTTCCTGACTGCTCTCAAATGGCATTACCTCATTAGCTGAAGTAATCCTTCAGAATAAATCTACCTTGAATTTGATCACAACAGACTAGGGGTATGTTCGTATTTCTTTATGTGTATTTCTTGGGAATCAATGTGGTAATATCATACCTATGTACCAGAGATACTGAAGAATGATAGTTAATTGAGGAATAGATACTACAAACTAGCCATAGTCCCTCCTTGGTACCCAAATAGTACTTTGTGGCAATATCCTCTCTCTCTCTCTCTCTCTCTCTCTCTCTCTCTCTCTCTCTCTTTCTCTCTCTCTTTCTCTCTCTCTCTCCTCTTGCATAGATAGATTAAAATAGGATGTCCTATAGAAATAAAGGAGTTCCAGTCCATTAAACCTAAGAACTCAAAAACTCAAATGTTGCAGGTGGGTCCTAAACCCTGAAAATTGTCATATTTTTTTGACTTAAGCTTCAGTTGTTCTGAGATTGTCCCTACCCCTACACTCCAAAATATGTGTGTATGAGTGGAGGGCCCTAGATGGAATCAAAGCTGGCTTAGTACCACCCTGGCAATGACAGGTCACCTGGGTAGGTTCATGCTACTCTATCAATAACTTAAGACTTTACAAAACTCAAGAGATCAAGTTGGATGCCATATAATGACAATCATCAACAAAGTAAGACCTTCTGAGTTCCTGCTTCTTAGGGGTTAGGCTAACTAAAGTCTGGTCTACAGTCTACAGTCATGAGGTATGACCAAATGCTTCCTCAGAAAGACCAACCTGTTCCAAGTCTATCTAGGTTGAAAGTTTGGGTTTTTTGTTTTGTTTTGCTTTGTTTCTGTTTGGTTTGGTTTGGTTTTGGGGTCACACCCGGTGGTCTCAGGGGTTACTCCTGGCTCTACACTCAGAAATCGCTCCTGACAGGCTCAGGGGACCATATGGGATGCTGGGATTCAAACCACCATCCTTCTGCATGCAAGGCACATGCCCTACCTCCATGCTATCTCTCCAGCCCCTAAGTTAAATGTTTTTATCCTAGCTTTTACTGCCCCTATGGAACAGAACAGTCACTTTTACCACTTTGCTATAAGCTCTGATCTGTGGTTCGCACATCTTGCCCTTTTCAATTTTTCGTGGTTAGTAACAGAAAAAAGAAGTTTTGGGGGTTATATTCTGTTTCATTCAAAACAAGGACTTTCCCCAAGCCACCCCCTTCCTCTTCACACATCCCTTTTTGCATGCAAAAGGCCCACCTACACTGGATTATCTCAAGATATGTTCTTTATCTGGACTCCCGTCTGCTTGATTATGGTCAATAAAGAAAGGTCTGTTTGGCTGGCTTAAGATCACAAGGTTAGACTCCCTGTGATACAATTATTTTCACCATTATGCTGGGTTTGGTATATTTCTCCCAGCAACCCTTCTTGAGAACAGTTCTAATTGGGTTGGTTTATGGAGAGCAGAGCCTTACAAATTTGGTAATTTCTGCTATAAGCATTGTATTTTCTTTTTCCTACCTGCTTTCTGTTCATTTTGTTGGTCATTTTTCAAAGTCTTAATCTCTATATTAAGGTATAATGTAGGCCTTTCCTCCCTTACTGATAAATACTTGCAAAGCTATAAATTTTCCCCTGAATATCACTTTTGCTATGTCCACAAATACTGATATTTCATATATTGATTATCATTTGTTTCCAAGAATCTGTTGATTTTCTCTTTAATTCTTTCTCTGACCTACAGGAGTGAGCTCTTCAATTACAAGGTGTTAAAGTTATTTCTTCATTCCTCCTATTAATTCACTTCTATTTTTATTGCATCATGGTCTGAGAAGATATTTGATACACTTCATATACTCTTGACTTCATGGAAGGTATGTTTTGTGACCTAGCATGTGGTCTATCTTTGTGAATGTCTCATGTGCTTTGGAAAAAACCGTGTAATCTGCTTTGGGGTGATGAAAAACTCTATATACCAAGTAAGCCCATCCCTTTCATTTCCTACTTCTAAGACAGTATAAACTTGTTGAGTTTTATTCCAGTGAATTTATCAAGAAGTGACGGAGAGCTGTTGAAATCTACAACTACATTTTTTTTTATCTTTCTTCAAGTTTATTAGTTGTTCAAAAATTACTAATAAGTCATTGGGTGTATATATGTCTAGGAGTGTGAGTTTTTCCTGGTGTACATATCTTTGATTTTTAATAAATGGCCTTCTTTGTCTCTGAGAACCTTTTAAAGCCAGAAATCTATGTTTCTGATATTAGAATAGTAACCACATTCTTTGTAAAGCAATTGTTTGCTTGAAAGATTGTCTTCCAACCTTTGACTTAGAGTCAAAGGTTTTACTTTGTGTTTTTTCTGATCTAGTTTTTCATATTTGTCTTTTAATTGGTGTATTAAATACATTATTTTTGACAAATTATTGTCATGGAATTCAGTGACATCTTTTATAGAAGTTGTGTTTATGGATTTGTCATGCCTAAAAGACTCCCTTCAATTTTTCTTTTAAAGTTGGTTTTGAATCTGTACATTATTTGAGTTATTGTTTATCCATTAATGTGGGACTGGGCCCGTTTCCCATGGCCTACTGCCTGCAGCCTGCAGTTTTAAGTATTCACCATGTTTGTGTTCATGCTGACCCTGGAAATGAAGGGTTATGAAACAGAGATACCACACAAAAAACTAGAAAGAGTCAAGGGAAAATGTGCATAAGGACCAAGAGGTTGAGCAGCCTTTTGCAACTTACTGAGCCAACTTCTTGCTGAGATGCTTTCCTTGCCAATTTTATTATCCAGAATTAATATAACAAAGGCAATTCACCTAAAGGACAGGGTTAATGTACTTAAGAGTATTTAAGTTAGTAAAACCTAGGTGGGTCCCTAATCTAGCTTGGGTAAAATATTTTTGGTGAGGAATTAATTTCATTTTTTCACTATATTATTACTGCTTGGAAGGGTTGTTTGTGATAAATCTTAAGGATGCTTCTTTATATGTAATTTCTCTTCTTGATATTTCTGCTTTCAGTACTCTCTCTCTCTCTCTCTCTCTCTCTCTATATATATATATATATATATCTGTGACAGTTATTGTTTTGACTAGAATGTGCCTCACGATGTTTTTATTTGAGTATCTTTCAATTGGTACTCTTTGGGCATCCAGAATGTTGGTGCATGCACTCTTCAGCTCTGGGAATTTCTAAGCAATGGTGTCTAACAATTTCTTCTTGATAGGGGTTTTCTTCCAGGATTTATGTGACTAAATGATTCTTACGTTGTTTCTGTTAAATTTAATTCACACAGTTCTATTTTTATCTGTCCGTTTATTTTGAGGATTTTTTTCATCTGATTTTAGTTTAACTTAAAGCTCTTTACTGACTTCTGCTATTGTATGAAGGTGTTATGCAGCTCATTTCCAGATCACTGATTCTGTTCTTAGTAGTTGTCACTCTGCTGGTGAGGCCTGCTAGTGAGTTTTACATTTCATCTACATAGTTTTTAGTTCTGTCATTTCTGTTTGAAGTATTCTCATTATACCCATATTCAAACCATTCATAGTGTGGTAGGGTTCTGCATTGCTTTCCCACTGTGACTTTTGTAGTGTGCAGGTGTTTTGATGGGGCTCATTGACTAGAAGAATTTGTGGCAATAGAGCAAAGTGGAACACACTGAAAATGGCTCTTCTGAGTGAAAGAGGAGCCTGTTCAAGTCAGTATGTCTGCCTCAGTTTCTTAGTACTGTGAGGCATAGCAATGTCCAGCTGGGGCTACTGGAATACTGTCCTCTCATCTAGGTCCATGTGCCTCTCTCTCAGAATATACTACTCTGGTTGAAAATGGCTCTTTTTAAAAGTATACATTTTAAAGTAGTGACTGTCTCAATCAGGAATATCCACAAAACAATAGTATATAAAAGTAGAATCTTACACATAGAAACTCTGCCCTCTAACATTTATTTGCAGTTAAACTAATAGCCAAGTCCTTTACACATATAAACATATATACACATAAACACATACACACATGCAATTTAGTTCCCAATTGCACCTTTTTATAAAGGCAACTTTTTAAAAACAGAGTTAATTTTACCCTTTACTTACAAACTTTACTCTTATATCCTATGTACTTTGTCAGGAAGTAAGTATTATCTTAGGAGTGTTAGTGAGTGAACATTATGGAGAAGGGGGATGGGAAGCAGATTCCTGACATAAATAGAAACATCCAGAAAAAGAAATCACAAAAATTATAAAAAATAAATAAAAGAGAGATATACCATACAAACATTCACCGTGTTTAAGCCAGGGCAGTTCCATAGATTCACTCTTTTCTTGAATTAAATATTAAGTAGCCATAAAAGATTTAAAATGAGACATAAAAGAGTAAACTGGCTTACATAGCACAATAATGCTGACAAACTTAAGAGTAGAGGGTTTGCTAAGCCTTCACCCTGCCGAAGCTTCGCCCTGAATCAACATTTCTCAGATGGCCTGCCTCATACTGACATATAATTCTCTATAGGAGCACCAATCAAATCACCCTTTATTTATTCTGGTTGTTGGACTAATATCACCAGTAATTTCACTAATATCACTTATATTTGAGCGAGTGTGGACACCCTTCCCAGTACCTCCCTTCTTCTGGGAAACCCTGGCAGCTATAACCATGCTCATAAATGTCACCGTGTTTGAACTAAGCCAGTCACTCTTTCCTTAATAAGATGTAAACCAAGCCAATAAAGATTATGGCTACACCACATCATGCAACATAAAAATGGCCATCTTAGAAGGACAGTATGTGCCAGACAAGGACGCAACTGCTAAAGCCATGCTTGCTGCCTCTATCACCCAGAATCACCATTTCCCTGATGGCCTGTCTCATCACTGACCCTCTACAATTCTCTGTACAGATGCCATCTAAACACACTTCAGGTATGCTGGCTGTTGGGTTGATATCACCAGGGCTTTTGGGGAGCAATTGTAGGTACGTTCATTCCCCTGTATCTTTCTTCTGTGAATGTCTGGCAGCTGAAACCATACACACAAATGGAGTTTCCATTTTCGTACTGGGCCTTTTTCCAGGATGCCCAACAGCTGAGTATTTGCCCCTACAATTTGTAGTATCAGAGTTTTAAATTTCTGGAAAATTTATTTGTTTGATGCTGTCATCCCTAGAGGAATACTTCAATTTAACAGACTGAACATAGAAGTCCAAGAGTTTACTAAACTTGTTTAGTAAACAAGAGTTTACTAAATCTTTTGTCATTGTATTATTTCATTGGTGATATAATTTTCACAAAACAACTTGCTGCTGCACTTTTTATTTTTACATTTTATTAATTAATTTATTTAATGAAATGTATCACATAGTTGATATAGCTGATATAGTATATTAGTTTAAAGATGACAGAAGGCAAAGTTGTTAAAAATAGAAAGAAAAAAATAAAAAAATAAAATAAAAGAAAAAGAGATGGTTCATTAGCAGGTATATTTGTGAAGATCATTGTATCACTAATAAAGTCATTAATGCAATAGCAGAAAGTGTTGTAAGTTCCTTTTTATAGGAGATACACTAAATAAGAGATATGGGTGGCAGTTGTTGCTATTTGCATAAATAAAAAAATAAGATAAAGGAAAAAGAAGGTTCATTAGCAGGTATATTAGTGAAAATTATTGTATCACCAATAAAGTCATTAATGCAATAGCAGAAGGTTTAGTAAGCTCTTTTTTTATAGGAGATGCACTAAATAAGAGATGTGTATGTGGAAGTTGTTGCTGTTTGCATAGGCACAGTAAAATATAGAAGAAATCAGAAGGGAAAACCTTTGGCCTAAAAACAGAGAGATTTTACCCCATAGTATTTTGGCATAAGACCAACTCCAGGTTCCAGGTATACTATGTTGTCCAACTCCATAATCATTTTCTGTGGTCCCATTAAGAGCTCTTCACCTTTACTGTTTCTCTTTTCTTTCATTTTATACTTTTCTTTCTGTTTTTAATAAGTTTGCTTTCAATTATATAGAAAAAATGTGATCAACTATATCAACTATGTGATGCATTTTAAATAAATAAAATTAATTAATAATAAAAGAGAGCATGGTCAAGATTCAGAAAAGCTGGCTAAATATTTAAATTCAAAACCCTTGTTTAATGTAATCTTTACTGTGCTAGGAAAACCAGTCTATACAGCTTAAGTTCTGTGTAACAGAGAGGAATTCAGCTGATTTCTTTAGGGCCAATGCTTTCAGTGGCACTAGAAGACTAAACTTTTTGAATATTCTACTTCCTGGTTAAAGACAATAGGGAAAACTGTTAGATTCTTTCAGTGATACTGTTTCTGAACAGATGGAACCTCATAAAGCCACTAGTCCTGGGGTCCCAGACTCTTCCTTGGATTCTCATTGAAGTAAAAGCTTCAAAAACACCATGCCAGAGATAGAGATAAACATCACAAAGAGGAGTGCCATCTCCCCATGGTTAGTGGTTATTCTCAGGCTTGACTCTCCCTTGCAGAGTTCTGGTTAAAGGAGATACAGGCTACTTTATTGCCCACTATGTTTTTCCCAAAACATTCCTAAGCCCCATTTTTATGCTTGTCTTTTTTCAGGTGCCTCATTTGCCCCTGACTATCCTTGTACTCTGTCCTGGGTCCTGACACATTGTTCATATCCTCTTACCTTATAGAAGCATTACTAAAATAAAATAAACTATCTCTGTTCAGCAACCTGGAACCCATTATTTCACTGTCTTCAGCATCCTTAATTCCAAACACACCAGGAAGATAAAAGTTGAGCCTTGCTGGCTTACTAGGTCAACACAGAAAACTATCTATATCTCTCTCTCTATAAAATTTTGTTTATATATTGATATTAGTGATGGACTAGATTGGAATAGTAAGCAATCTTAGAAGTTACCAAAAATTTATATTTCATTTAAACAATTATCTCAAAATAAAGAGGATCCTTTAATGATTCCTATTATGAGGTAGGAATCTGTTTTTATCCTTCAGTTTTCAATGAATGCTGGGTTGAAAATTGCTTTGATAAATTGAATATGGTCTAAGCAGTACAGTGCTATAGAGAAGTACCCTTTAGGGTAAGAATTAAAATGTTGGGGCCGGAGAGATAGCATGGAGGTAAGGCGTTTGCCTTTCATGCAGGAGGTCATTGGTTCGAATCCCGGCGTCCCATATGGTCCCCCGTGCCTGCCAGGAACAATTTCTGAGCCTGGGGCCAGGAATAATCCCTGAGCACTGCCGGGTGTGACCCAAAAGCCACACACACACACAAAAAAAAGAATTAAAATGTTTTCTTTGAGTATTGAATCAGTAACTTACTGCCAACCAAATTTACAATTCCATCCTCTTGCTGAAACTATCCTGGTAAACAGGATGTCTATTCACAACTGGGTCTGAGGCAGAACTATTTGGAAGGTTATGTCTTGTTTGAAAGATTGCATTTTCCTCACTACTAGAATGCATCTTACCACAGAGGCCCATAGCACAAATGAAATCTTTGATCAACCAGGATGTTGGAAATTTCTAGAGACCTGCCAAAGATCAAAGCCGCATTTCTTTCTAACTTGCTTTAAATGTGAATTTGTTCTACATTGACAATATCTTGTTTGCAAATAGTGTAGAAACCTAAACTTTGTGTTTAATTGAAATAGAAGTTACAAAATACACTGATTTATCGTTGGCCACCTAAAATTATGCATGGGGTATAAAATTCTTCTTTGTCCTAATGCAAAAACCAATCAAAACATATCACTAGCAGGAAATCTTCACAATTTTACAAAATTAGACTTAAAAAATAAATCAACATGAACCTTTAATATTTTCATTTTTCCTACCAAATGATGCATTAATTTATTGTTTAAGCTAAACCTCTTCAAAGTTTGAAATTACAGTAAATAAAATATATAATATAGACACATGTATTTATTGGAGGATAATACTCTAGCTAAAAATTTACTATATATTTAACTTTTCCTACATAAAATTAACTTGAGTAGGCCACAGAGATAGTTCAGTGAGTATGGTTCTTCTTCTTTTTTTTTTTTTTTTTGGTTTTTGGGCCACACCCGGTAACGCTCAGGGGTTACTCCTGGCTATGCGCTCAGAAGTCGCTCCTGGCTTGGGGGACCATATGGGACGCCGGGGGATCAAACCGCGGTCCGTCTCCTAGGCTAGCGCAGGTAAGGCAGGCACCTTACCTCCAGCGCCACCGCCCGGCCCCGAGTATGGTTCTTCTTACCTTGCAACTGATCTTCAGTATCCTAATGGGTTTCCTTAGTACCACCAGGAAAACTTCCCGAGTGCTGTGCCAGGAGTAACCCTTGAGCATTGCTTTGTGTGTCTTCCACAAAAACTTAAAAATGATAATGTGAATCATTTTAAAGTTTAAGGCATATTATTAATGCATATTATTTCAAGAATAGCAATTTTCACATAATAGTAGTTATTTTTATTTTCTTATATTTTCTATTTCTTTTTACATAATATTGTTTTTATATGTATATATCTTTCACTTTATCTGTTTCATAAGTAGTGAATGTTTTTGTTGTTCTTACTCTGTTTCATTTTGTTTGGGAGTCACTATACTTAGCAGTTTTCGACAGACATTATTCCTATTTTTTTTTCTGTTTTGTGGGATCACTCTTGGTGATGGTAGGAGTACTGGAGATAAAACACAGGACGGACACTGCAAAGCAAGCTTCCCTACCAACAGGAATATATCTTAATCTCTAAACAAGGGTTGAAATGCAGTTGCTACTTGGATTTCTTTCTTTTCATAATTGACATATAAAAACAAAATTTTAAATTGTATTTATTTTAAAAACAGGTTACATAATTGATCATGATTGAGTTTATGTCATACAAATTAAAGTCCTTAATCAGAGGACTAATGTCCCCAGTTTCTCTCCTTGCCTCTGAGGCAGACATTTTACCTCTCCGTATTCTCTCTCTCTCTCTCTCTCTCTCTCTCTCTCTCTCTCTCTCTCTCTCTCTCTCTCTCCCTCTCTCTCTTTTTCTTTTTCTCTTTTGGGAAGTGTGGTTTCAATTATTTATAATGAAGGAGTATTATGAATATAATTTGATATCCTTCAGCACCCAATTCTTGTCGATAGTGATCAATTTCAACTATCATTTTCATAGTGGTGCCTTTCTGCTCTAACTATACTGCTCCATTATTATAGCAAGCTTAATGTCATGGAGGGGTCCTCCTGGCCCACATCTCTATGGACATTATTATTATGCTGTCATTTATATTTTCTTATGTACCACAATTTTATATATGTATACATCTCTCTTGGATTATTTTACTCACCATAATATGCTCTACATACATACATGTATAAGCAAATTTCATAGCATCACTTTTTCTAACAGCTGTGTATTCCATTGTGTAGATGTAGCATAGTTTCTTTAGCCATTCATCCGTTCTTGAGCAATTGGGTTGTTTCCAAGTTCTGGTATTTCAAATAGTTCTGCAATAAATATAGTTATGCTTGAGGCTCTCCTGTATTGAAAACAAAGTATTTTTGAGCTGATTTGTAGTCAGGTAATTTTGAGATTTTTTTAGGTTTTAATGATATTTTAAGGTATTTTATGTATAGTATTATGTAATAGGCAAATAGCAAGTCAATCTCTTTCCATCATCATGGGACAGATTCAAATCTGAAGTGCCCAAAAGTATCTATCTGTTTACATTAGGAGAACATGATAGTTAAAAGGGGTTCTATATTACCAGAAATGTGTAGAACAATATTTGACTTCATTCACAAAACATGCTATACAACTGGCTACAAAATAGTGCAAAAGAAATATAATAGTACATATATTATGTGCTTCTATAATAATGATAGTACTACTTTCTATACAACTCTATATAATTTCCATACAATTCTATACAACTCAAAAGCATTTCAAGGATATAATAAGCCTTCCATAATTATTACATCATAACTATCCTCATAGAACTATCATTAATTCTGCTACTATTATTTTACCATTATATTACATTCTCATGTGAAATTACAAGCAGGATAACTCTTACTCAAAGATAGAGTTTCTACTTGTTTTAGGAGCCTGCTTGAAATATGCATACAACTTCTTTTTCCAAGTTTATATTTTCCTGACTTTTTAATTTATATTCCTACTTAGATTTTCTACAATAAGATAATTTTGAAGGGACATTTTTATGCAAATTTTAGTTACATGCCTTGAGCTGAAAACAGTGAGTGTATCTTAAGAAAAGAAAGAAAGAAAGAAAGAAAGAAAGAAAGAAAGAAAGAAAGAAAGAAAGAAAGAAAGAAAGAAAGAAAGAAAGAGAGAGAGAGAGAGAGAAAGAAGAGAGAGAGAAAGAAAGAAAGAAAGAAAGAAAGAAAGAAAGAAAGAAAGAAAGAAAGAAAGAAAGAAAGAAAGAAAGAAAGAAAGAAACAAAGAAACAAAGAAACAAAGAAACAAAGAAACAAAGAAAGAAAAAGGAAGGAAGGAAGGAAGGAAGGAAGGAAGGAAGGAAGGAAGGAAGGAAGGAAGGAAGGAAGGAAGAAAGAAACAAAGAAACAAAGAAAGAAACAAAGAAAAGAAAAGCTTCAACTGCAGAGGTTGATAAAAACTGATTCTCATATTGTATTTGCACCTCCACATTAATCCTCATAATCTGTACTAACAGACACCTGATAAACAGGTACAACTTTTAGGATATTTGCAAATAGTGCTTTCTGATAAAGAATGTTCCATTTTTTCATTTGAAGGTATAGAGAATGTAAATCTAATGGGAAAGGAATCTTCTAAAAGAGTGGAACTAAACATCAGATACATAAGCCTGAAAAAAGGTTTGTGCCTGGCAAAGGTAAAATCAAAATGGATTAAAGACCTTGATTTTAGACTTGAACCCATATGATACATAGAAACAGAACTGTATGTGACACTGAAGTTAAGTGTATCTGCAAGGGTGAAAAACCACTTACTAAACAAGAGTTAGTAAAGATAAGCAACTGAGACTACATTAAACTAAGAAGCTTCAACATCTCAAAGAAACAATGACCAGGATGCATAGAATAGGAGAATCCACAGAGTAGTCGCAATAATTTATATCCATCTGATAAGGGATTAGGGTCCTCAAACTTTTTAAACAGGGGGCCAGTTCACTGTCCTTCAGATCATTGGAGGGTCTGACTATAGTAAAAACAAAACTTATGAACGAATTCTTATGCATACTACATATATCTTATTTTGCAATGAAGAAACAAAACAGATACAAATATAATATGTGGCCCGCGGGCCATAGTTTGAGGACCACTGAAACTATATAAGGCACTTTTAGAGATTAACAAGAAGAAAAATAGAACTCCATCCAAAAAAAATAGGAAGAAGAGATAAACAAAAATTTTCTCAAAAAAGAAATACAGTTGGGGCCCGGAGAGATAGCACAGCGGAGTTTGCCTGCAAGCAGCCGATCCAGGACCTAAGGTGGTTGGTTCGAATCCCGGTGTCCCATATGGTCCCTCGTGCCTGCCAGGAGCTATTTCTGAGCAGACAGCCAGGAGTAAACCCTGAGCACCGCCGGGTGTGGCCCAAAAACCAACAGAAAGGAAGGAAGGAAGGAAGGAAGGAAGGAAGGAAGGAAGGAAGGAAGGAAGGAAGGAAGGAAGGAAGGAAGGAAGGAAGGAAGGAAGGAAGGAAGGAAGGAAGGAAGGAAGGAAGGAAGGAAGGAAGGAAGGAAGGAAGGAAGGAAGGAAGAAAGAAAGAAAGAAAGAAAGAAAGAAAGAAAGAAAGAAAGAAAGAAAGAAAGAAAGAAAGAAAGAAAGAGAAAGAAAGAAAGAAAGAAAGAAAGAAGGAAGAAGGAAGGAAGGGAGAGAGAGAGAAAGAAAGAAAGAAAGACAGTTGACCAAAGGCACATGAAATAAAAGTTCCACATTATTAATAGTCAGGGAGATTAAAATCAAAACAATGAGATAATCACAGATACTGGTATATATCAAACAAACAACGAAACAACAACAAAAAGAAGATGAAGGCATAAAGGCAGGCCTCATAGTTAAGGGGCAATCAGGTGCAACATGGCCAATAGATCCTGTCTTGAAAGGTTTTGACTGTGTGTGAAAGAGAAAATGCTCTCTTCTTCACATTGGTTGATGAATTTGAATCCTGGGGATAGCCTGTAGTCTCCTTATTTCCTCAGATGGAGAATGAACATTCAGAATCGTTCCATTAAAAATGCTTTCACAAAAACTGGCAAATATTTGTTCCTGAAGCCGCAATGACATAATTATTTTCTTCCAGCATTTGTACCCCTGGATTGTGATAAGTTAGCAGGAAAGAGTTAATTTTGCTATCTATTTAACAAAACTGTTGAAAATTTCTAGAAATTCATTAAGTAAAGTTACTCTGGAAACTGTACCTGGAAGCCCTGCCTTTACAGAGCTGCCTCACTCTGAGGTAGCCAATAGCCAGCATTTGGCTTTGCCTGGGGTCAAACAGATATAAATATGCCTCCCTGCTAATAAGCCTGCCAATCCCTCTCTCCGTCCTATTTTGAAGCAGCTGAGTGGCCTGGTTCTTGATGTACTCACTGGCTCACCTCCTTAGAAATGGTCGGACAGCTTTGAAGATATCTCCCTCAGATTCCATTGTGCTATTTGCATTATGTTTTACTAGGAATGGGGACAGCAACAATTAATACTTCCTCTTTCTCACACTGATGCTGATCCAGTCCTGATGGGTGGGAACCATCACTCCAGGCACTACCATTTCTGTGGTGGTGTCTTCACTTGCCTCCTCTCCACCTTCGCCCCACTCCCTCCAGGAAAACAGGGCCAGGCAGGATCATAGGCTCTACTCTATAGTTACAGCTGCAGGGAAGGCACCTACCCAAAGATTCTCTTTGCATATGCCTCTAACATATTGTCTACTAAAAACTCCTTGTCTGCTTAGAAAATATTGGTTTTCTACCTCAGAAATAGGAAAAATGATATGTTAATATATCATTTCTTAGATTTACCATGACTTAGCCATGATTTAACTCGTTGATTTGGTGCCAGAAGAGTTATTTGCCCACTCCTCTAAGAAACAAATAGTGAACAGAATAAGAGGGTCAGGAAACATTGGGTATTCTCAATAGGCTGGCAGGGTTTAATTTCCTTTGTAAACATCCTGAGTGATGATAACTTTGACAATAATGGTTGAAAATGATCACTCTGGACAGATACTTGGATGAAAGGAAGAAAAATGATATATGTGATACCCTTTCAGTAACAGTGTGCAAATCGCAGTGCCTAAAATGAAAAGGTGGGGAAATAGAGAGATAAAGAATGAGGTGTTTGCCATAGTCAGTTAATTTAAAATAAAAAAGAAGAAGGCTTGTACCCTGGAAAAAAACTTGCAGAAATTAGGGGGCCGGCGAGGTGGCGCTAGAGGTAAGGTACCTGCCTTGCAAGCGCTAGCCAAGGAAAGATCGCGACCGCGGTTCGATCCCTCGGCGTCCCATATGGTTCCCCCCCAAGCCAGGGGCAATTTCTGAGCGCTTAGCCAGGAGTAACCCCTGAGCATCAAACGGGTGTGGCCCGAAAACCAAAAAAAAAAAAAAAAAAGAAAAGAGAAATTAAGCAAGATATTGTTTTTATGGCAAGCTGACAAAGCACATTTTAGAGTTAGACATTGCTCTTCCATTCTCTCTTCCTCTTTGAAGAGTAGAGACTGACAAGAATTTAGTGTTTGGATTGAGAAATTCTGGAGTAAGGCAACCTATCTTTATTTCTTTCACTTGTAAAAACTGCTATGTCTTCAGGCCAAATAAATACTGGAGGCCACTATCATTAGCTTTCCTTAGCTCATCAAACAGGTAGGCCAGAATACCGAAAGCAGAGTTTGTGACTCCAGCAGAAAAAAAGCCGCAATATTTCTCAACATAAATGCAAAGCCCATGCAGAAGCTATCTTTGAATGCCTTTAATATGAGGAATTTTCTTGTGCAATAAAAAAAGCACTAATTAAGTAAGGAGGTGGTGTTTATTACTTGTTACCTTATCAATTTCAGACAACAAAATATTAGTTTTCCTATATATATTTTTATGTGTTTAGGGTATCTAAAGTACTTTAACAGTGTCATAAAACCCTTAGATTTGCCATTTAGAGAACTTTAGAAGGAAAAAGGCACTACATTTCTTTGAATAATTATAACAAGTTTAACAGTACACATGAATCTCATTTTTTTCTCTAAGCTGCACATATTTAGTTAGTAGTATATGTCATGGTGAACTTTGACTTTGCTAAAATGTTGATAAAAACTCTAAAATTATCATAGGAAAGGAGAAACATTTCCTGTGAAACCAAAAGTAAGAATGAGACAGAATGTTATAATGAGGTGCTGCCAGGGGTCTCTAACTCGGCCCTTGGGCCGCAAACAGCCCTCCATATATTTTGTGGCCCTGCCCTAGAGGAATCTTTTTTTGTTTTGTTTTGTTTTGTTTTGTTTTAGTTGTTTGGGTCACACCCCCCAATGTTCAAGGCATTGCACTTGTACTGACATTGCACTCAAGGACAATGTACTGACATTGCACTCAAAGACCACCCCAAGTTTGCTCCTGCGGCCCGCTGGTAAATTGAGTTTGAGACCCCGGAATAAAGAGATACAACAAAAGTCTAACTTGGCTTCAAACATTTTTTTCTCCTTTATAATTTGCCTCACTTTGCGATAGTTCATACATATTCTGATATGTAACATACCTTATTTTTCACCTCTGTCCAACAGCTAGAATCAAGGATGCTTACAAAGTAATGACTAATTAATAGATAATGCATAAATTTATCCATGCTACCTTAGTACTCTAGTCCATAACCCTTATTTAACAGTGTTGAAGTGACTGGTAGTAAAAAATTATGTTAGTTTAAAAAATATAAGGAACTTGTATGGTTTGGAATTCCTTTGGAAAGATGGTCAACTAACAGTGTTCTAAATTTTTGTTGTCTGCTTACCAGTAAAATTAAACCTATAATACTCATTCAATACTATTTTTTGTCCATTTATACTAATAAGAGTAATTTACAGCACTTAATGAAGCAAGAAAACTTATAAAGGCAAACATCAAATGATATTGAAAATTGAAATTCTTTGCTGCCAAAGAAGAATCTAATGCAGTTGGGGCCCAAGAGATAGCACAGTAGTAGGCATCTAACTTGCATGGATCTTATATGGTTCCCAGAGCCTGCTAGGAGCAAATTCTGAAAGCAGAGCCAAGAGTTACCCTTGAACTCTACCAGGTCTGGCCCCAAAAGGAAAAGAAAGGAAGGAAAAGAAAGAAAGAAAGAAAGAAAGAAAGAAAGAAAGAAAGAAAGAAAGAAAGAAAGAAAGAAAGAAAGAAAGAAAGAAAGAAAGAAAGAAAGAAAGAAAGAAAGAAAGAAAGAAAGAAAGAAAGAAAGAAAGAAAGAAAGAAAGAAAGAAAAAAAAGAAAGAAAGAAAGAAAGAGAGAGAGAGAGAAAGAAAGAAAGAAAGAAAGAAAGAAAGAAAGAAAAAAGAAAGAAAGAAAAGAAGGAAGGAAGGAAGGAGGAAGGAAGAAAGAAAGAAGAAAGAAAGAAAGAAACAAAGAAAGAAAGAAAGGAAGAAAAAGAAAGAAGAAACAAAGAAAGAAGGAAGGAAAGAAAGAAAGAAAGAAAGAAAGAAAGAAAGAAAGAAAGAAAAAAGAAAGAAAGAAAGAAAGAAAGAAAGAAAGAAAAAAGAAAGAAAGAAAAAGAAAGAATGAAAGAAAGAAAGAGAGAGAGAGAGAAAGAAAGAAAGAAAGAAAGAAAAAAGAAAGAAAGAAAGAAAGAAAGAAAGAAAGAAAGAAAGAAAGAAAGAAAGAAAGAAAGAAAGAAAGAAAGAAAGAAAGAAGAAAAATCTAATCCAGAAAACAATTACAAGGGAACAGAATATTTTTCTCTAATAATATTTTATCATAAATCTGTGTTCGATCAATTTATTAGCTGTGATGTAAAGAAATAAATTACAATTACTATTAAATAAAGTATTCTTAAGATCACAAAGTGACTAGAGGAAAACTTTCAGAATGTAGAAAAAGTATCAAAACACATAAAAATAAGTTATTAAATTAGAGACTTGACTTTGTCAATATGGAAACATAATTATTCCTCTGAATCAATGCATATAATTATAAAAACAAAAAACAAGTATTTTACAATCAATTGCCTTTTTTGGAAAATTATGTGAAAAGTGTTGGGCTTCTGGCATCCAAATTGCAAATGAAATTGAGAAAATGTGACTTTTGTCATATAAATTGTACCAACTAAATATTCAATAGGAAGCAATAAAATTCATGATGTTATTTAAAAGAAAGAGACTAGTCAACTACAGCAGATATCTGCTATCACATTCCAAATACCATATTAGAGCTACAACCTGGCTTTGATTTCTGACCAGATTTGAATTATGTGTGAAATACTTTTGTCTTTCTGATCCAGTTCTTCTACTGGAAAGAACACATTTTGTGTTCTGTCCTTATATTTACTGTTTTCATCTTTCTTTGTAAGTGTCTTTGATATCATTACATTTTTCTTTCTGATGCCAAGAATACATCATGCCAATAAACAAAACGCAGGTGAAAACTAACTCTTTGGTTCAATATTCATTAACTGAAATTCTCAGAAAGTGGAACACTGATTTTTTGAATGTTTTTGTTAGTATGCTATGAAAAATACTAAAATAGTGCTTACATTGTAACACATTTAATAGTAAGGACTTTATATTTAGCAAATCTTTTGAATATTCTGATGAACATATGAATTAAATAGTTATTTTTCTATTTCTGATGAAGAAACCTACATAAGAGTTTAATAACCTGTATTATCCAAGTTACCCTCAGTATAATGAAAAGGAAAGATGTATTTCTATAATTGCACTCACCACTCTTTGTGGTGAGCTTCATGAAGTGAGCTGGAAGTTCCAGCCCTCCTCTCATTGTCTCTGAGGATTGTTGCAAAGATGACTTTTATTTTTCTTAAAACCCATAGATGAGTGAGACTATTCTACGTCTCTCTCTCTCCCTCTGACTTATTTCACTCAGCATGATAGATTCCATATACATCCATGTATACAAAAATTTCATGATTTCATCTCTCCTGATGGATGCATAATATTCCATTGTATATATGTACCACAGTTTCTATAGCCATTTGTCTGTTATAGAAATAACTACACAGAGAACTACCATAATCATGTGAATGAATGAGGGAACTGGAAAGCCTGTCTAGAGTAGAGGTGGGGGTTGGGTGGGATGGAGGAAGATTTGGGACATTGGTGGTGAGAATGTTGTACTGGTGAAGGGGGGTGTTCTTTACATGACTGAAACCTAGTCACAATCATATAAGTAATCAAGATGTTTAAATAAAGGGGGAAAAAAAAAGGAAGGATGTAAACTTGGGCAAATTCAGTTGCATATGTTGGGACATACAAAATCTTCTATCTTCATCTTACTACATGTTTCTCAAGATTTTGCTTACTTACTGTTATAGTGAGTCAATGAACTATTCAATATTATACCATGATAATCACATAGTATTTTGGAATCATTATGATGCCAATGAAGTTTCATTATATAATGTAATAATGTTGGAAAAAAACAGAACATACATACTCATGCTTTTAATAGACTTTCAGTTCTACGAAATAAGAATCTATTAAATAATAAAAATGTAGTAACCGCTTTCCAAAGGTACAGGTTTTGAAAATATTAAACTACTTTATTGTGATAGAAATGATGATTAAAATGAACAAAATACTATAAGAAAACCAAACAGAGACAAACAAAATATTTGGGAGTAGTAGAAAAAATGTCAGAGAAAGTACATTTGAAATAAAATTATAAATATTACCCAATGTCTGAGAATTGTTTAGAATTAAGGATAAGATTATTTAATTGGCATATTTATGTTTAGAGTTTATTATTGTAAAAAGAAAATGATACCAAAATAATAGAAGTGACCATTTCTATTCTGACAAAATATTCATTTTACAAATGAAATTTCTTAATTGAAAAAAATTAAAGCTGGGGGAGGAGGGATAGCACAGCAGTAGGGCATATACTTTGCATGCAGCTGATCTAGGATGACCAAGCTTCTTTCCCTGGAATCCCAATCAGGAGCTATTTCTGAGTGCATAGTCAGGAGTTGCCCCTGAGCATCATAGAGTATGGCCCAAAAACCCAGAGTAATAAATAGATATTGAAATTGTTTGATTCTGCAGATACTACAAATATGACTTATTTCCTGCAACTTTAGTTCAAAGAATTTTTCTAAACCATTCTACCAGGTAACTTACAAAGAAGGAACTCTGTACTAGAGAAAGATAAAATCCTAGAACCAAGTAGATAGTAATGAAGCTATACTAACAAAACAAATGAAATTTATGCATTGAAATAGTGAAAATTGAATATATGGAATAATATCTTAAAATTCATTAACATCATATATATTCTTCTCAACTCTTGGTTTTAGGGTGTTTTGTAATATATTCAACTAATCAGTAAAAATATCTAAAAATGCTTTCTTAAAAGAAGTACATTTTAATTTTTAAGTAAGTAAACAAGATGTAAACCACTGATAGTTTACATTTTTACATTTTAATATAAGTTTTATTTTGAAAAAGACAAGAACACAAAGATTATCTTCTTATAAAGCATAAAAAGATATTATAAAACCATGAAAGTGATGTGTAAATTATAGCCATTTGCAGAACATCAAGTTATACAAGTCTTTTAATATTTTTTTTAAATTTTTATTGTGACCAAAGTGTATTACAAATCTTTCACTGCATCATTTATGGTACATAGTGACAATGAATGAGGGACATTCCCACCACCAGTGCTGTCCTCCCTCCGCCCCTGTTCCCAGTATGCATCCCTTATCTCCCTCCTTTACCCCCAGAATGCTAGTGAAACTGGTCTCCACTTTACAGCTTTTTGTAGATTGAGCATCCATTCCACCATCATTGGTGATAGTTGACATTTTTCATCATATTCTTATAGAATTGTTTTCTTTTTTCTTTCTTTCCTTCTTTTTCCTTTTTTATTCTTTCTTTCTTTTATTTCTGTCTTCTTTTTCTTTCTTTTCCTTTCCATTATTCCTTCCTTTCTCTTTCTTCTTTCTTTCCTTCCTTCTTTCTCTTTCTTCTTTCTTCCCTTTCTTCCTTCCTTCCTTCTTCCTTCCTTCCTTCCTTCCTTCTTTCTTTCTTTCTTTCTTTCTTTCTTTCTTTCTTTCTTTCTTTCTTTCTTTCTTTCTTTCTTTCTTTCTTTCTTTCTTTCTTTCTTTCTTTCTTTCTTTCTTTCTTTCTTTCTTTCTTTCTTTCTTCTTCCTTCCTTCCTTCCTTCCTTCCTTCCTTCCTTCCTTCCTTCCTTCCTTCCTTCCTTCCTTCCTTCCTTCCTTCCTTTCCTTCCTTCCTTCCTTCCTTCCTTCCTTCCTTCCTTCCTTCCTTCCTTCCTTCCTTCCTTCCTTCCTTCCTTCCTTCCTTCCTTCCTTCCTTCCTTCCTTCCTTCCTTCCTTCCTTCCTTCCTTCCTTCCTTCCTTCCTTCCTTTCTTTCTTTCTTTCTTTCTTTCTTTCTTTCTTTCTCTTTCTTTCTTTCTTTCTTTCTTTCTCTTTCCCACATCTGGCAGTGTTTCTGTGCTAGACTTTGCTCTGTGATCAATCATTTCTGGTGGTGTTTCAAAGATCATTCATTGTCAAGTATCAAATCTGGATTTTCTGCATGCAAAGCATGCTCAGTTTGATAAGATAAATCTATGTCCCAGATTTTTAAGGTATTCTGAGATTTTTCAATAGATGATATATTTAATTGCCATAAATAACATTTTTATTTAAAGAAAATATCTATAAAACCAGAGCATTGTTTTGCTTTTCTAAGTAGTAATTAGCTCCTTAAATATTTAATTTTAAATATAAGTAAAAAATACATCATATTATAAAAGCTTAGTTAATTTGGAGGTGAGATTGAGCCTCACTCTGTGTTGTTCAGAATTTACTCATAAATCTATGGTCAGGGGTCACTCCTGGTGATGTTCAGGGCTCAGTATAAAGTACTGGAGCTTAAACTGAGATTGCCTGCATGGAAGACAAACATTCAACCATCTGTGCTCTCTAGTCCCTATAAATTTCAGTTGAAAGGACAAATTTATTTTAGCTTAATAAGCACACACATTTTGTGGTAGTTTATCTGTGTCAATGTTATAATTAACTAATATACAAAAACATTCCCTTCATTTTTTTAGACAAAAAATAAACATCTAACAGTAAATAAATTACTTAACAAAGGTTTACAATCTGCAAGCCCTCATAGACATTTAATGATAACGGTGTCAAGTTTTCAGATATCAAATACAATAACCATGACTAAGACAACTTGTTTTATGGTGCTAAATTATAATATAGCTTTGAGAGTACTTTAAAAATAACAGTTTTCAAGAATAATTGTAGTTAAACTCTTTTATCTTTATTTAAACACCATGATTACAAACATGACTATAGTTGGGTTTTAGTCACAAAAAGAATTTCCCCCATCACCAGTGCAACATTCCCACCACCAATGCTCCCCATACCCTCCATCCAACAACCCCTGCCTGTATTCAAGACAGGCATTCTACTTCTCTCACTCATTAACATTGACATGGTAGTTGTTAGTGTTCTAACTGCACTCTTATTTTTAAATTTTTATTTTATCTATAAAACTTCCCTATTTTGCACCCATTGTACTTTTATTTGAAAAGAAAAAAAGACTTCAAATTATAATTAAAATTACAAATGTAATTTTGAAAGTAAAATTAATTCACTAATAATTGTAGCCATGCTATCATATAAACAGTTGAAAAGCACTACTAGAATTTTATAGACCCATATAAAACCATACTTGTTTAGGACTTATCCTTTGACATCTACTCAATGTCACTCAGAAAGAGAATTAGCCTAGGGTACTTAGGGTATGTACATCTACATGTTATAGAATTGTAAAAATCTAGAGAAAATTTTTCTTTTAATTACAAAATATTCTAGGGAAGCATTACTTTGTAATTTATGTATCTTAAATCTTGTATTGAGTTTACTAGTTCTTCAAATAGTAAAAATAAATAAATATAGAAAATTTATTTCCATTGTGACCCTATTTTGCATTAAGTACTTAATTAGGAGGTTTTGTTTAATTTAAGAATAAGGGGATTAAATCTGTACAGAACAAAATGTCAATTTTATGCTACCAAAATTAATGTTACAGAAAGTAGAAAACAAATTTCCAACCTGAATGATAATGATCTTATCTTTCTTTTTTTAATTTGGGAACCACCCAGCAGTTCTGGAGGGTTGTGTTTTGGGGTTCTGTATTATGGGGATGTTCTTGATGAGGTGTAGAGGGATAAGCATCATCAGGAATTGAATCTATTCCTCCTAAATGTAAAGTTTGCACTCAGTGCCTTGAACTATCTATTTCTATTCCTAAACTTTTGTTTTTTACTTTTTGTGTCTGGCTGTGCTCAAGACTTCTCCTTGCTTCTACAATAAGGGATCACTGCGAGTTGGCCCAGGAAACCATAATGAGTCCTGCTGACCTAAATCAGTTCAGACATAGAAGGGCAAGCTTTCAACCCACTGTACTATTGCTCAGGTTCCCATCCCCTAAATTTGTTTTTTAAGTAAATCTAAGAACAAACATTCTTTGTAGGACATGGCAGATATAATTAACATGACTGTCTGCTTACTATAGGTATAATGTGCTCACTGACACTGATTTCCAATGTTCAAAAGAGAATAATGACTAAAATTGCAAAAACAATTAATCTTTAAAATCATTTTCTTCTAACATAGGTTGAAAAGCACTTTTAGTACTTCAAAGTACCCCACTCTGTCCTTGTGTCCCTCCATTCATTTTACCCTATTGATTTCAAATTAAAAATAGCACATTGTCACCTTCAGCTATTTGAAACTTAAGCTGAAAAATTTAATATAGCTCACAAAAATTATTCTTGTGTGAAAATTTCTATTATGCTGTTCTGTGGAGTAAATAAGCCTATTTGTTTCTCAAAAGGAATAAATTAAGTAATCTCAGTTATAATAAAAGTGATGGCAGTTTTTTTTACTTAATTTAATTTTGCAAATATTGTTGATTATGGTTGTTTATAGGCATGTAACATCAGCTTAGCCAATCATGCTGTGACAGAAAGAATTAAGGAGTCCTTCAAGTACTCTTGTCCTTTAGCCTTATCATGTGGAGAGTGAATCTTTAAACAATAATTTTTCATAGTCTCCAAGTGGAAAATGTCTTGTGACTATAACACTCTGGGGAAATAATAACTTTCTATTGAACCTAATGAAATTATGCACTAGCGAACTACTACTTAAGTAAAGTGTTATATATACTATTTGTTTTTAAATTCATAATACAATGTGGAAAATTATTTCATAAATATTTTATAAATAGTATTTTCTAAATATTACATAGCAAATACTTTTTATTAATCCGAAGTCTTTCACAGTCATATTTAAGGTACATATTGATAGTGAATTAGAGTTATTCCACCACTAGTATTGTCATTCCTCCACTCCTGTTCCCAGCATGCACCCATATCTCCCCCTTTTGTCTTCTGGACTGTTAGTATAACAGGACCCCTTTGTGTATAGCATGCTGGAGATTGGGTATCTTGATTCTGATGTCATTGAGTTTGGGTTTGGTGTTTAGGTCTGGTCATTTTTTATTTTTATTCAATGTTGATGCTACTGCTTGTTCCTGGTACCATCCACCATTTCCCCTTCAGTTTACAAAGCAGAACAAGATAATTTAAGTTCTGTTTTTCTGATTAAAAAAAGTGAAGATTTTAGAGGAGTCCATTTAGAAACTATCACTATCAATTTAGAAAAAGAAAAGGGGAAAAAACAATGACAAAATAAACACAATGGAATAAAAAAAGAGAACAAGAAGGAAAGAAAGAAGGAAGGAAGGAAGGAAGGAAGGAAGGAAGGAAGGAAGGAAGGAAGGAAGGAAGGAAGGAAGGAAGGAAGGAAGGAAGGAAGGAAGGAAGGAAGGAAGGAAGGAAGGAAGGGGGAGGGAAGGAAGGAGGGAGGAAAGGAAGGAGGGAGGAAAGGAAGGAAGGAAGGAAGGAAGGAAAGAAGAAAGGAAGGAAGGAAGGAAGGAAGGAAGGAAGGAAGGAAGGAAGGAAGGAAGGAAGGAAGGAAGGAAGGAAGGAAGGAAGGAAGGAAGGAAGGAAGGAAGGAAGGAAGGAAGGAAGGAAAGAATTAGTCTTACTCTCTAAGCCCCAGTTCTCCCTTAAACATGTATCTCACTTGCTTTTCTGTGTTTTGGTTGATTATTTCTACTCTGGAGAAAGTTGTTTTATTCCTTGAACACATTAATTCTTTTCCCCCATATTTTTCAAAATATATTTAAACAAAAACTATTATCTTCACCAAAACCAACAAACAAGCAAACGAGTTACTAAATTGTTTTTGGGTCTGCATGATTCTTAGCTTTTCTTACTGGTTTTCAAATGTTATTGCAGTTTGAAATTTCTTCTTACCTAATTTTATGAAATGTTTTAATAGAAACAAGACTGAGTTTTAGGATCCAATCCCCATAATCTTTTTTAAATAATTTCTTTATTTAAACACCATAATTACAAACATAATTATAGTTGAGTTTCTGTCATAACAAGAACACCCCCCTTCAGTCGCCCATAATCTTTTTGAAATAAATCTCTCAAATGTCCAATAATCTGAGTGTAATTGACTGTTCTTGTCTCACTGCTTTACTCATAATATTCTTGAAATACTTACCAGAAAGCCCTACATTTAGAAGGATGTACTTAAATACAACTTAAAAGAAAACACTCTTGCAGTTACTAAGAGTTGCCTGTCTTGATTACAGTAACTTTGACAAATATCCTACTGACAATATTAATGCATCAATGCCATCCATATCAATCATTTTAGGCTTAAAGGGTCATTCTTAAAGTTAACAACTTGAGACAAAGTCAGCAATGATTAATGCTCATATACAGTGAGTACTCAGAAAACTGTGAACGTATGCCAAAACTAATCATATTTAACATAGATTTGATTATTGTTCTTAAGACTACTCCGAACTATATTCAACTACAGAAGTTTATTAGCATTTTCTTTTATTAACAATAATACATATTCTGGATCTGATTGTTAATCTTATCTTCTAATGTTCTATTATCATGTACAAATGTCCACAAAACATCAACTTCATATGTGCTTTACAATTTTTAAATAACTGTCATTTTTCAAATAGATAATTATACATAATTTAATGTAACATATCACTATTAAGTGTAAGCCAAAGTTATATGAAAGAGATTTTATAAGAAATGAATACAAGCTAGTAAGTTATTTTGCAGTATCATCTAATTAAAACAACTTTAATTACATCAAATTAAACTAGTTCTAAATATTGAAAAAGTTACAAATTCATTTTTCTAATATCGTTAAAAAATAATAAAAGCCAAATAAATTAAACAGTTTAAAAATAAAGCATAAATAGTTTAAAAGAAAACTAGACATACTTAGTAAAATGCAAACTCCAAGCAATTTAACCCCAATTGGATAAGTGGCTCACATCATGTTCTAAATAAAGTCTCCAGTAGGGTGCTGGAAAGCTAGCACACAGTAGGACATTTCCTTTCCTTTGCATTCGGTGGACCCAGAATTAAGGGTAGTTTGATTCACGCCATCCCATATGGTCTCCCGGACCTGTCAGGCATGACTTCTGGCTATGCGCTCAGAAATTGCTCCTGACTTGGGGGACCATATGGGATGCTGGGGGATGGAACAGCAGTCTATTCTAGGCTAGCTAGGGCAAGGCAGATGCCTTACCGCTTGTGCCACCACTCTGGCCCCATTATTACCTTTTTACAATTGGAAATTTCAGTGATTTTCACAAGATCCCCAAGATAGTAAGTAGCAATGCAGGATTGATTTCAAGGGATATTTTATTTGGTTTGATTTGTACATGCACAGTAAACATTGGGCAAATTAGAAAGAAATTTCCATTGGCCTAAAAGATACAGGGAGTCTCCACCCATGAAGCATATTGTCTAAAGACCAAAAGACCAACTACAGGTTCTGGGCATGTTGGTTGTCCAACCTAAAATGTCTCCTTGTGGTCCCAGAAGATGTTCTGCTCAGTCACAGTTGTCAAAGTCAGTCTTCTGTAGTTAGAGATCTTAGTTTTCGCACAGATTCTAGGATGAAGCCCAGGATCTTTCTTTGCGGTCCTAGGAAAAGTTCTGATTAGTCGAGGTTGTTGTAGTCAATTTTCTGTAATTAGAGATATTGGTTCTTGCACAAATCCTAGGACGAAGCATCTTCTGATTTTACCTCACCATTAGGTGGTGTTATAGGGAAATTTGCCTTTAGATCAAATTGTTTCTCTTTCCTTGTCATCAGGTGTCTTACTCTCTCAAGATCATTGTCATGGTAATTGTCAGTGCAACTTATGTTACAACTGTGCTCACTGCTCTTTGTGGTAAGTTTCAGATTTATGTAATTTATTTATCATAACAAAACAGTATGGCATCTGATATCATAAATTTTCTACTATGTGTGTTTCTAATTTATTTCTTATTTTAGTGGTTGTTTTTTTCCTACCTTCATTGTCTCTGTTTAACTCTGTTTTGATTTTAATTTGATAGTTTTTTCTAGCTTCTATTTTGCTTGTTTATTTGTTTTGCTTTTGGGGTCATACCCAACAGTGCTCAGGGCTTACTCATATTTGGATTGGGCCCCACATGTGATTCTGGGAATCAAACCTGGGTCAACCATCTGCAAGCCAAGCAACGTACTTGCTTTTATTAATCCTCTGACACCCTCTTTATTTTCTTGTATCATTTTAGGATGTTTTGGTACAAAACCTGGTAGGGTTCAAGGGTGTTTGTTGCACCATGTTATGTTTTAGAAATCAAAGCTGAGTCTTTCCAAAGCAAACTATGACTCAGCTCTTTGAGTCAAAACCTTAGTCTTTTTCTTTTTTTTTTTTTTTTTTTGGTTTTTGGGTCACACCCGGCAGTGCTCAGGGGTCACTCCTGGCTGTCTGCTCAGAAATAGCTCCTGGCAGGTACGGGGGACCATATGGGACACCAGGATTCGAACCAACCACTATTGTCCTGGATCGGCTGCTTGCAAGGCAAACACCGCTGTGCTATCTCTCTGGGCCCAACCTTAGTCTTTTTCAAGATAGAGTCTTACATGACATATTTTTTACTTTATTAATTATTTTACACAGTCATATATACATAAATATACTCCCAAGTTTGCTTTAGTTGACCACAAATTTTGAAATGATTTCTTTCATTTAATTAAAAGTATTTTAAGCAATTCTTAAGACTCATGGCACATTTGCTATTATGCTATTTGATTTCCCAATGCTTAAGGATTTTCTAGATGTCATCCTGTTACTTATTTCTGGTTTAACTCTGTAATAATATGTACTTGATGTCAACTAATTCAGCTTCTTTGTAAAACAATATAAAGTTTGCTCAAGAAGGTGAGACCATAGAGCTTCACAGCTGTCTCTGTGATTCACTTCTTAACATCTAATAAAACATTAATTTGTAAAGATATATGTTCACCTATTTTCTTTTTTTAAATATCTTTTATTTAAGTAACATGATTATAGTTGGGTTACAGTCACAAACAGAACACCCTCCTTCTCCAGTATAACATTCCCCGTCCCAATGTCCCCTCCCACCTTCCCATCCCCTGCCTGATTTCAAGACAGGCATTCTACTACAGTTATTGTTTTGGGTTTCTTTTTTGTTTTATGGGCCACACCCATTTGATGCTCAGGGGTTATTCCTGGCTAAGCACTCAGAAATTGCCCCTGGCTTGGGGGGACCATATGGGACGCCAGGGGAATTGAACCGTTGTCCTTCCTTGGCTAGCGCTTGCAAGGCAGACACCCTACCTCTAGTGAAACCTCACCAACCCCCAGTTATTTGTTTTTTAAGTTCAGTAAATTGCTTTTCTTTTCTTAAAAGATGAGGGTTAAAAGAATAGTAAAGGTGTGAGAGTGGCAATCGCCATTGTTTGCATAGGCCCAGAAATGTTCACCTATTTCTATTGCAACAAATATAATAACTAAAATCTGTAAACAACCCAAATGTCCAAAGATGAATAAATGGATAGATGTGACAATGTTCTATGCAGCAGTTAGAAAAGAGGACACTTTCCAGCCTGCTGAAACCTGAATGGAACTGGAATGAAATTTACTTAAGAGAAGTAAGTTAGACTGAGGGATAATACAAGATGATCTCACCCATATGGTTTGAATAGAAAAACAGAACAAGGGAATAGATAGCTGCTCTTTGGTTGATGTCAACTTCTTGGCCTTGGATTACAAATTTGATATTACCAAACAGGAAAGGAAAGAACTGGAGAATGAAAAGGCAGAGGTCTAGAAGGAACATAAGAAAATGAATGGAAGTTATGTGGTTCGTTGGTTGTGTGAAGTACAGTTGTAAATTGTAAATCAAAACCACAAATGTAAATCAGAACCAAAAACCCCTATTTTAATATACTAATTGTAATAATTAAACACTTATACATGCAGACACATATTTTTGATTTATTGAATAGAGTGATCTATAAAAATCAATCAAGGCCTGGAGAGATAGTATTGGAGTTAGTGAAGTCGTCTTGCATGCATCCTTGTAGATAAATTTCCAGTACCAATTATGGTTCCACTAGCATCACTGGGATCATTCCTGAAAAGAGCCAAGCAATCTAACCTCCTTGGTAGATACTTTTAAGCAATACATAGATTGCCCATTTTTGTCCAGTATTTGAAAAATAGTATTTAATAATCAAAATATCACTTTAGTTTTTCTATTTTTTCCTTCATTTGAAGCCAGTATTTTATTGTGACTTTTTAAATCCTATATGAAAACAGAATCTCTGATCTTAATTCCATTTTCTAGAAATTCTTTTCAATTTCTAACAATTACTTGTCCATCAAGCTTAGTTCCTTTAAATGCTGTGAAGTTATTCTTAGCTCATAATAAATGTTTGCTTTAGTGACTAGTTCATTTTAAGCCATATGTTTGACAACTCTATGTTAACTTAATTCTCATTAGAATATAATTTTATAGCAACTTTTATTTTATGAAGCGTTTTTTTATTTCACCAAAGACATGACCATGGCCATTAAAAAATGAACAGAAGAGAAAACTGTCAATTTCAATTGTATATGAACATAGTCTAAAAAAGAACATTGTACAATGTGTGTTGCCATATATTTTAATTAGTATTGTAAGTATTAAGTTGCACCATAGTATAAATGAAAGAAAATAGAATGCAATGGAAATTAGAAAACAAATTAGAAGCCTATACTAATGAGTCACTCTTAATGTAAAGATATTTGGTTATTATAAACTCTATGAGAAGTAGCCATTTATTAATAGTAAGACAACTTGAGCTTATTATCAAGAGAGTAAAGTAAGATATAAATTGTATATCTAAATTGTATATCACATAAAGTATACATTATATTTTATAATATGTATTGTATATTACACACTACTATATAGTTATTTTTCTTGAATTTCTAAGTTGATCTTGTTTGACAAAACTCTTAATTTTCTATTTTCATTTGGCTAAGCACTACAGTTTTAAAATTATAATAACAACTGTAGTGCATAATAATATCATAGTCAGACACAGGAAGTTTTGGCAGTCTCTACTGCTATATCTCATGCTTTTAGAAAGGAATCATTTAATTATTTCTTCTTATAGGGCTAGTGTCAAAATCTATTATAATAAGAATATTTCCCAGAATCTTAACTTTAAAATCTTTCTTTTAATTCATATTAATATTTGAAATCTTCTGCTTCTCTTAAAAGAATAATTTATAATTTGACATTGATGCATTGTCCTCAGGTCAGAAAATAGCATGGGTTCGTTTTCTGATAACTTCATGCTGTCAGTCCCATCGGTTAATCTCTTTTCTCACATGCCAGCTTAGCACTGAACATTCATTTTAAAGCTCTGTGTAAGAGTCTCCCACCTACTTTTCTTGTTATAAGGAAGTTCCCAGAGTTTCTCTGTCATTATACATGTTTTAATCTCTTTGAAAATAACATGACCCACTGCATGATTTCTCCTTTATGAATGCAAACGTTCCAGACAGTATTCTTAAGTGTCTAGAATTAAACATTTCTGTCAATTTCCAAAGAAGGAAGCTTGTTCTAATAATGAGACTACTACTACAAGTCTGGCTTTAATTGCTGTATTAGAATTTTCAGGCCTGAAAAGCCCCAGAGACCATGATTCATAAAATGGCTTTCAACTATGCAGGTGTGGAATTCAGTATAGTGCATGTTAAGTTGGGAATAGATCTTGCCCTTTTTAAAAGAATATCAATGGTCTCGGGACATTTTATAACTTGAGCTATTATTTAAAGTAAATAAATGGTGGCATATTAAAAGAAGTTAAAAATAAGGAAGCATAGGGCTATAACTAAGAGCATACATTTACTACCACACTTTGAATAAATGTAAGAGCTTGAGAGATAGCACAAAATATAAGAAATTTGTCGTGCAGGTGCAACCTACACATGTTTGATTGTTTGCACTGAATATGGCTCCCTGAGTACTTCCATGAGTTTTCCTGGGCATAGAGTCAGGAATATACTGGAGTACTATTGGGTGTTGAACAAAACTTTCTCCACCACAAAAACTATGTAATTATTATTAAATATTTTTATATGTAATTATTATTAAATATTTTTACAAGAGCATAAAAATAAAATATCTTCCAATAAAAATATATCAATCATGCTTCTACTTCCCTCATTCAAAGTGAATGTAGAAAGCCTGCCTAGAGTACAGGCCAGTGTGGGGTGGGGAGGAAGGACACTTGGGATATTGGTGATGGGAATGTTGCACTGGTGAAGAGTATATATATATCAAAAAAAAAGAAAAGATAAGATAAGCCCTTCCAATTCTTACCACAGGCTCTGTTCTTTACACTGACTGTATAGAAAGAGGAAGTACAGTAAATGCTTCCCATATACACCTCAAACTAGGCCCTTTGCCTGGTATGTATTGTGAATGGGGGGACAAAAAAAAGAAAAAAGTATCAATCAAATAACACTCTCTTCACGTGATTGATTAATGCTAAATATAAAATGTAAGTTACTAGATTTTACAATAATAGTTTTCCATTTTAATACAGTTATATTTTAAATAAAATTATCAAAAAATATAAGGGATCTCTAGTAACATACATAACATAATGATATTTAAAAATGCAGAATAGGTCAACTCTTGAGAAACTTTATACTCAAAATGCCACAGTCATGAACATATAATCCTTATTTGGCTGTCTCTATGCATTTCCTTTATAAATAACTGAATGGAAAATTAGGGTTCATCTTGAACAAATCAACAGATTACAAAATAACATTCATGCTTTAAACAGTAACAACAATAAGATATGTGGTATAATGTTTTTATTCCATTGAGCCTAGCCAAGATAATTTTGAGACCAATGTAGTGGTATTATTGATTTAGTGGATTTCTCTCTCTCTCTTTCTCTGTTACATATAAAATATGTATCCTATAAATTAACTTATGGATAAGGATTATAGACAAAAATGGTATAAAAACCAATCCAGTTAGTATATTAATTGGAATATCTATATTTTATTTTCTCTAATCATTTCTTTTAAGACTATTTTTGCTCATAAATTTCTGGCAACTAACACATTTTTAAGAAGTTGTTGAGGCAAACTGATTTAGGTGTCTCTCAGTTGGAATAATATATAATTTGGGGTGACTAAAACATACTTAATAGAGGTTGAACACAAAATAGAAAAGAAAAATGAATAACAAGAATCAACATGATACAATATCCCTGCTTTGCCATAGAGCAAATAATGTTTTGGTAGCTTTAAAGAAAGGGTTTAAATCAGGGTTCTCATATGTTTGCTGATAGCTTACTAGAGAGACAGTACAAGGGTTAAGGCGTTTTGCTTTGCCTGTTTCAATCCCTTGTAACCCAAATCATCCACGAAGCACCACTAAACCGGCCCTTGAACACAGAGCCAGGAATAATCCTTGGAGGTCAGGTGTAGCTTCCAAGCCAAAGCACAAACACACACATGCAAACACACACACATATAGATATAGATAGATAAATAGATGATAGATAGATGATAGATAGATAGATAGATAGATAGATAGATAGATAGATAGATAGATAGATAGATAGATAGATAAATTATACATATAAAAATATTTCCATGAAAGAAAGTTTTTTTCTGGTATTCTTTGGATTTCTACTGAGAATAGCTTTTAGAGATTATGTTTTTCTCAAGTCTAGGTGCAAATGGAAATTTTTGTCCTATTCTATAATGTTCTTTCGACATGTTTACACATAGTTTAAAGACAAAATATCAATTTGTTATGTAGATTTATTAGTATTTTGTGTCCCAAATGCAGAATATTGAAGGAAAATATATATATATATATTGATTCAATACTTACAGACTGTAGATGCTGCTTCTTATATGTCCATGTATTTGTTCAAACAGCATATCACAGTTTTGTTTTGGTTTGGTTTTGGCTTATTTTTTTGGGGAGTCACACCTGGCACCACTCAAGGGTGCCTTCCTGGCTCTATGCTCAGAAATCGCTCCTGGCAGACTCGGGGACCATATAGGATGCCGGGATTCGAACCACCGTCCTTCTGCATGCAAGGTAAACAAATGCCTTACCTCCATGCTATCTCTCCAGCCCCTAGTTTTTTAACTAAATATAACTTGTTAAACTATTCAACTTTGTTTGTTTTGGGCCAGACCTGGCTGTGCTCTGGTGTTATTCCTGACTGCACACAGAAATTGCTCCTAGAAGGCTCAGGGGACCATATGGAATTCCGGGGATTGAAACCCAGTCCGTCCAGGATCAGCCTAGTGCAAGGCTAATGCCTGATCGCTGTGCTATCACTCTGGCACCAGAAACTAACTTTTACACAAAAATTATGTGGCAAATTTGGTTTTGTTCGAGGATAGTTTTCTTTTATTATTATTATTATTACTATTATTATTTAAACTATTTAAAATTCTTTTGGTCTTGGGGCCATACCTGAACATACCCATGGCCTATTCCTGTCTCTGTGTTTATGGATCATTTGTAGTAGACCTTATATTACCCGAGACACCATATGCTCAGGGGACCACATATAGTACCAAAGCATATGCAGCAGCAGACTATATATATGATGATTGTATAGTGACTACATGTTCAGGCAGTTACGCAGTGTTCAGTGTTACGCAGCACTAGAAAGGGAAGCAGAATCAGCCATGCAAGGCAAGGCAAGATCCTTAACCTCTATACTACCTCTCAATCTTAAATTTCTCTTTAATAGAGAACTGCAACATATATTAGACTTAAATATTACATGACATGGTCTGAGTCCTCTAGGAAATGCAAGTTTCCAGCAAGGCATTTTGAGGGGTTAGCCAGAAGCTCTGTTTACCACAGGACCAATTTGGCAAACTCACTGAGAAAAAAGTAACATCAGAAAGAGAAATCAATGAAAATTAGTGAAAGAAGATTCTGATGAAATATTTTACTGTTTCACAGAAATATAAAACAATATAGACTGAAAAATAATCATTTAATGTCAAAATGATTGAAAAAATTCCAAGTAACTTAGATTTAGATGTTTTTCTCTATTGTTTATATAAGCATAATAATTCAATATTATGAATAGATCATATTAAATCAAAGAAATTAGCGATTTTTAAGTAAACTTAGAATAATAATTTGTGATCTCCAGCGATTTAAAATTAATTCACCTTTAAATAAATCTTCTAAAACATAACTAAGATGGCCAAAGTTTAAATTAGAATTTCTCACAAGAAAATTTTATTCTTATTCTTGAAGGTAAAAAGAAAATGCATCGAATAAGCATTGATTTTGAGGCAGAATACAGGAGGAAATTATGCCCTTGTTTGCATTTGGTGGTAGAACAGAAAAAATAAAGTTCCCAAGCCGTGTTGACCTTTTTCAAGCTAGTTTCCTCTTTTATGAAAAAAGCCTGTTTCACATTTTACATCGAAAGACCACGAAAGCATGGTTGTGGTAAAGTCATAGCAATGGGAAGTAGTTTATGTTCTATGCTTATGTGGGACTAACAAATCAAAACCAGACATGTTTGGTTTCAAAAGTATGGTTTTGTTATAGAAGATTTACTTAACTTTTCAAATATTGAAGTGCTATTAGCCTGGGGTTTGGATAGGAATAAAGAAATGTTAACAGGTTATTTTTTTTCTTTTTGCCAAAGTATTGATTTACATTCCACTGAAAGCCTCTTGCTTGTTTTATATTTCTATACTAATAGAAACAGAAGTCTGTACTCAATATAAATATCATGTTCTATTACAGATGATTAATATAAGGTATTGAGATTCTAAATTTACAACAGTGAATTTACATCAGTTCTGAGACTAAATATTATGAAAATATATCATAGTCACATTCCAGGCATAATTAAAATGATCAAAAACTTGCTTAGAAACTGATTCATAAGTTTACATGAAAATCAAAAAGTTTTAAAGCCACAGGATTTCAGAAATTATGTTATTAGTTAAACTTTGTTACTCTAATAAATATCATTCCACCCATGCCCCCCTATTAAAAAATAAATAGCAGGTCATCTATAGGAAACTAATTTGTTCTTCTGGCTTTTTTTTTTTTTTTTTTTTTGGTTTTTCAGGCCACACCCGTTTGATTCTCAGGGGTTACTCCTGTACTCCTGGCTAAGCTCTCAGAAATTGCCCCTGGCTTGGGGGACCATATGAGACGCTGGGGGATTGAACCGTGGTCCTTCCTTGGCTAGTGCTTGCAAGGCAGACACCTTACCTCTAGCACCACCTTGCCGGCCTCTTGTTCTCCTGCTTTTAACTACTGATTACAGATTAGGATTAATAATGGCTTTTCCAAATTTTCTTGCAATTTCCTAAATAAAGCTGGAATAACAAAGTTTGCGGCAAAACCAGAGTATAACAAGTAGGACCCTAGCCTTGAATGCATCTGGCCAGGGTTTCGGCCTCCTGAGATTTCAGGAGTGATTCCTGAGTACACACCTAGGAGTAAGCCCTGAGCAGTAGCCTATTGACACATACCCCAAAAATACACAGAATAGCAACATTTTTCATTTTGAGACAAATACCACACTATTTGCCTTAGATATTTATATTGTTTCCTTCTCATTTGTGAAAAACATGAGAGAGCTACTTCTCTCCTGTATTATTAGCTTAAGCAAGATGAAATTCATTATTTAAAAATTTTGTAATAATCACATTTTCCCATTATGTGTCCCATGTTCTAATATAGCACCAGATTATTTTCTTATGGTTGATATGAGAAAAACTAATTAAAAAGATCATGTTGTTCTCCCTTTTGTTGTGCTTTCACATACCTTTTTAAACAGCCTTGGCACCTTATTGTATAATTATTTGCTTTTATATGTTTTGTGTGAGGCTAAAAAAAAATTTGAATGTTTCATAATCTAGACTATAAAACATCGATATGGATCAAAGTCATTTAAGTTGAATTCATTATAAGTGTCATTAGCCAGTACTAATAAAATTCAGCCAAGAATAATTAAAATTTAGTGATTTTTTCTAATATTTTAATGAAATATTAAGTCACTTAAAATTACTGAGAAAGGAAAAGGTAGATTGAAAAGTATATGCAATAAATGGGAAACTGAAACTACTATGAGAAATTAAAATATTTAGAGTATGAAGTCCTTCTGTGTATATAAGTATAATGTAGTATAAGTAAAGGCAATTCTTTGAAGCTTTCCTCATATAAAAACCATACCGTCTGGGTTATATCAAATAAGATCAGTCTTTTGCTAGGCTTGATGTGTTAATTCTAAGGAATGCTACAGTTTACAATGAATTTTTTAGAAAGCATTCCTAGGGGGAAAAAAGAATTGATGACTCATTAGGTTTAAATGATTCATTATTAATCCAAATATTTATCATAATAAATAATATACAGTCATATGTAAATATATACAGAAATAGATGTTTAAATATTACTTACTAATTTAAATTTTAAAATGTTCCAAAATTATTTATTTTGGTAAAACAAAATAAAAGTTCTTATAGTATTTTAGCATGTACTATTCCTTACATTATCTTACTTTTTTGTAAAATTTGTAATATTGATATAAGATAAAATAAAATATTGTTATTAATCTAAAGCACTAGAAAACATTTGTAAGTGGTAGCAAATTTCATTTATTTTCATAATAATTGATATTTTATATTTGATATATTTATTGGTAGAGCAGATTTTATTTATTTATTTATTTATTATTTATTTATTTATTTTGGTTTTTGAGCCACAACCGGTGACGCTCAGGGATTACTCCTGGATATAAAATACTCAGAAATTGCTCCTGGCTTGAAGGACCATAAGGAATGCTCGGGATTGAATGAGGATTCGTTAGAGCTGCAAGGCAAACACCCTATTGCTTGCACCACCACTCAGGCCCCTGGTAGAGCAGAATTTTTTAGCGATCCTATGAAGTTTTATGAAAAACATGATGAGGGAACAGTGTTATCTCTAAACATATGTTTACTTTATTTATTTATATATTATTTATATAATATATACATATATATATATATATTGAATTTGGGGGTCATGTCTAACAATGCTCAGAGCTTACTCCTGACTCTGAATTCAGGGATCATTCATGCTGATCTTGGGACCATATGGGATGTAGAAGGCTTAAACAAAGATGGCCTTCTTCGAGGCAAGTGCCCTACCCACACTTTTATCTCTTAAACACCACAATTTAAGATTTTTACTTGATATTATTGTATAAGTATTTGTGTTAACCCAAAAGACCTAAATTGAAACTAGTGTTTCATTTTCTTAATCATATTTAAATCATGTTTATTTGGTACAATTAGGATAAGGTACTGTTCAAATATGCTTTTTTGACATATTAATTTTTAAAGTCATTCAGGCAAAGTAACATTAAAAAGAAAACATTATTCACTTTGTTCACAGATGTAACTTACCAAAAGATAGAGTCAAGTTAATTTTGATCTTGAATGGAGTTCTAAATTAGTCTTGGTCTTTTACTGTTAGTTTGGATCTGAGAGCAATAATGAGGTAATGAGACTGGAGATTTCATAAAGCATATCAATTAATTTATAGAGAGCCACAGGCTGCCTTGCCATGTTCAAGAGTCAGTATGACAGCTGTAATCTGAACTCCTAAGACCTAAAACATCTGAATTTAACTATAATGTTAATCTGACTTGGACATCGAGCTGTCAATGGTGAGAAACACATTTCTCTTGACAATCAAATGTCTCCTCTGAATTATTTTGTTACATTGGAGTAAGTAGGCTTAGAGAAAAATCGAAACAATCCAATTCCATATCTTGAATATTATAAATACAAAATGAACTTCAACTTTATTTTTATATTTACACATTTCAAATAAATATAAATAATGTCCAAATGGTCTAAACCCATTGGTATTATTTTGTACTGCTTTGTTGCTTTTCAAGTAATTAACAAAACGTGTGGTTATGAAATGAACGTATGTGAGGAGTGAACCCTCTAAATTGAAACTGGAAAACCACAGGTTAAGTATTCTATTTTTCCAGACATCTATAAAAATCTCTTTATCAGGTAGCTTATAATTTCTGATCTCCTACATTTTTATAAAGGTGTGAATTTATATTTTTTTTTCAGATTTTAGAAGGTATATTACATATAATTAGCTGGAAAATTAAAGCTTCTAATACTATATTAATTTTTCATTAGATACTTCTTATATATTTATTTTTGTTTGTGTGGGATTCTCACAAAACAGTGCTCAGTTCTTTGTTCTTAGGGGAACATATGTCATGCAGGGGATCAAATCCTGGTAGGTCATGGGCCAGGGCAAGGACTCTACATGCTGGACTATCCCTTTGGTCAATCTAAGCAGCACCCTTTATTATCACAGAAAATACATCTTAAACATATTTGTTGCTCTTTTTTTATGCCTGCTTAGCACTAATTTTTAAATTATCTTTTAGTGAACAAATTACTGTGAACTACTTTATGGTAAAGAATCAAAAGTAAAATAGAAATACAGTGGTAGTAGCACATTATTTTGGGAAAAAATTAAGAAACTAATTTCAGATTCTGACATAATAATATAATAGGCATGGCATTTGCCTTGCATGTGGTTATGTCCCCCAGCCTCCCATAAAGTCTCCTCAGCCAATCAGGATTGATTTCTTTGTGCAGAGCCAGGAGTAACCCCTGAGAACTGAAGCTAAGTTGATGAAAATGCTCAGGATATTCTGAGCACTAGAGTGTTTGATATTCTGTATATAAGCAAGTTGACCTCCAGTTAAAGGAGAAACACTATTCAAATTTTTATCATATTTCTAAAATTTCAATATTAAACAGTGCCAGGAAATACAAAATTCAATATAATTATAAATCTTATTTAAATCTATTAAAAATAAAGCATAAATGTTAGAGAAATTACCAGCAGAAGAGAAAGTTTACTCAGCTATAACCCAAGTTTTAATTAAAGCCATGATTGATGCTAAATGCCAGTTTACAATGTGACCTCTAGAAAGATGTACAGCTATTGAATCAATTTGGAAGATAGCCACTACTGTTTTCAAAGTAGAGCACAAAGAATATAAATCATATTAGAATTACTAATCACGTGAAAACTACATTAATGATTTGGAAGCCTAAAGAGAGGCAGAAAAAAAGGAAGTCTTAAAAATGAAGCCAAGAAGCTTTGGGGATGCCTTATTTGGAAAGCCATAGTTTCCAGATTATTAACCTAATGATTAAAAAGAACTTTTCACTGCATTAATCCCACTTAAATTTACGATGGAAACATTGACTAGAAATGAAGCTCTATTAGCTGCACAATGTGAATCAAATGGGACTACAGATATGGTAGTCCTATAGAACATAAAAAAAAAAAAAAAGCCCAAGATGGTAGGCAGAAAGCATTGCAACAGACATTAACCAATAATTATCCAAGAGGAGGGTATTTGCATCACAGAACTTACTACTAAAGACTAGATCCATATACAGATCTGATTATGTCTGAAAGAAATTTCAAAAAAAAAAGGGAGGGGGAATGTAAAAAATAGAGCTCTTACTTTGATGTTGTTGATGAGGACCACAGGGCAAGTGTAAGATTATTTTTGAAGGGATTTAAACAAAGATCTCCTAGAAAAACCAGAAAAAAACAAGGTCAAACCCTTTCTAGATCTCATTGAACTCTATTAACACACATACACACACAGGAAAAGAACGGCAATGCCAAGAGGGAAAATAAAAGACAAAGAATGTTGCTGAAAAATAAGTGTTTTCATAAAATCAAAAGTACATGATATTAAATTGTTTACAGAGTTTACAGTGTTTAGTATCCATCACAGAGTGTAAGAAATTCAGTTATTTAGACATCACTATGTGTTCTCAAGAAGCAAAGCAAAAGGCAACAAGCTTAAATAGCATTGAGTGAGATTTGTGCTATAAAAAAAGATGAGATTTCCTGTGCTCAGAGTTGTTAAATCCAGGAATAAGGGACAGAAGGAAGCTGTACTTTCTTTTGAAGGGGAAGAGAATTAAGGCGGCTCCTCATCTGTCAGAAAAGTTTAATGCGGGGTGAATGGATTAGGTGACCTTTCAAAATTACTTCCATCCCAGGATTTATGATGTCAATATAAACTAGCAGCCCCAAATGGAAACCTGAGCAGGAATCACTGACACTTGCACTTGATTCTACTGCTGTTTGAACATAGGAAAGTCAGGTATCTTACCAGAACTTAGAGTCAACAGAACAAGCTGGGGAGCCAAACTGAGTTTTATTCTCTGAGCAGTTTTATTCTCAGTCAGTGCTTAGGTTTTATGCTAGTAGGACTAATTGTTGAGAAATTGGAAATGATATACCAAAGCAGAGAATAACAAATTGATGTTCAATTAAGGCAATTTTTCATTAAATTCTGACACTATTCTGCCAATATTTCAACTGCTATAAAAGAAATTAATACTGTTGCTGCTTATATCTTGCCTCTTCATCTTCTATATTTTCTGTTCTTTCTCACATATTCACTCAAAGCAGTCCTGCATCTATCAAGAAAACTTTATAAATACTGAGTTTCATAACTAGAGATGGATAAAACAGACTAATGATAAATGTGGGATAGATGCTGACAGTGAGAAAAGTCATAGATATACAGAAAAATGGGTCAAATATCAAAAAAATTAATAATAATTCTTTAAAATCTTTTATTGGAGCAGGAGAGACAGTAAACCAGGTAAGTACTTGCCTTGCACCAAAACCACCTATATTTGATATCCAGCGGTACATAAGATCCCTCTGAACAACCACAAGTGAGCCCATTAGTAATCAGAACTGCCAGATCTGTACCCAAAACAAAACAAAATAAAATGCTTCTAAAACTAATTGATTATATAGAAAGCTACTTTGAGGTACGGAAAAAAATTAATACAAATAAAGAGATGAATACCAGGAGTCACTTCTGGGCACTGAATGTTAATAGTATTGGGCATGACTAAAAAAAAAAAAAGCATAAAAGTACACTGTGTATACCTTAAAAGCCTGTGTCTTGTTTTATGTAGTTCCTCAAGCAATTCTGATATACCTCTAGATGTACATGAAAAGTACTGGGGAGTTTTGAGAATGAAAGGAAAGAAAACAGAAGAAAAGCAGAAAGAAAAGAGGAAGGGAAGGAAGGAGAGAAGGAGGGAGGAAGGAGGGAGGAAGGAAGGAGGAAGGCAAGAGAAAGGAAGGAAAGATGGAAGGAAGTAGAGAGGAAACGAGGAAGGAAGGAAGGAAGGAGGGAGGGAGGGAGGAAGGAAGGAAGGAAGGGAAGGAGGGAGGGAGGGAGGGAGGAAGGAAGGAAGGAAGGAAGGGAGGGAGGGAGGGAGGGAGGGAAGGAGGGAGGGAGAGAGAGGAAGGGAGGGAGAGAGGGAGAGAGAGGAAGGGAGTGAAGTAGGGAGGGAGGGAGAGAGGGAGAGAAGTAGGAAGAAAGGGAGGGAGGGAGGAAGAAAGGGAGGAAGAGAAGTAGGAAGGAATGGAAGAAGAGAGGGAGGAAAGGAGGGAGTGAGGGTGGGAGGAAGAGAGGGAGGAAGGGAGAGAGGCAGGGAGGAAAGGAGGAAAGAAGGGAGGGAGGAAGGGAGAAAGGAAGGGAGGAAAGGAGGAAAGAAAGGAGGGAGGGAAGTAAGAAGAAGGGAGGGAGGGAATTAGGAAGGATGGAGGGAGGGTGGAAGAAAGGAAGGGAGGGAAGTAAGAAGAAAGGGTGGGAGGGAGTAGGAAGGAAGGAAGAAAAGAAGGAAGGAAGGGAGGGAGGGAGAGAGGAAGGGAAGAAAAGGGAGGAAGAGAGGAAGGGAGGGAGGAAGGAAGGTAGCATAAAGAGATTTAAAATATTAAGTTAAAAAAACATAAATCCAGAATTTTAGGGAGGTAGGGATTTTTTTTTTTTTTGGTTTGGTTGGCTGGTTGGTTGGTTGGTTTTGTTTTGTTTTGTGGCCACACCAGCAATTTTTAGGGTGACACTACACTTAAGAATTACTCCTGGTGAAGTTAAAGGACCATTACAAATGAAGAGATGATGGGGTTGGAGAGATAGCATGAAGGTAGCGTATTTGCCTTGCATGCAGGACAGTGGTTCGAATCCAGGCATCCATATGGGTCCCCTGAGCCTGCCAGGAGCGATTTCTGGCCATAGAGCCAGGAGTAACCTCTGAGCGTTGCCGGGTTTGACTCCAAAACAAAACAAAACAAAAAAATATGAAGCGATGGAAATCGGATAAGCCATACTTGATGTGCCCACTGAACTCTCTTTAGTCTATGATTTTAGAAAATAAAACCACCTCAACTATTGCACATGTCTCTGTATTAGATTCTATTTGAATTTAAAATTAAACATTTTATGCATTGGAGTATTTTTAAAATTCTTGAATAAACATAATATTTTAAAATTATTTTTATTTTTCATTGTTAATTTGATGTGTTAATAATATTTAATGCATGCATTATTTCAAATAAACCCACTACCAGAGAAATGAGTTTTCATTAAATTTTTGTTAGTTAATTTTTCAAATTTGGTCCATTTACAATGTAGTTATCCTTGCATTTTTTTTTTTGACATCAGGTAGATACGATCAGCAATTTTACAGATTTTATAATTTGCTGGTATGGTGGTGCAATCTACTAATTTTTGGTTTTGTTTTATGAGATCTATTTTAATAGTGCTCAGTTCATATTCCTGGTTCTATGCCGAGGAATCAGTTGTGGCAAGTTACTAATTTTTTACACTTAATGAAATATTGCGAATGTTTATTCCATATTTAATTTATTCTGAGCTTCAAATTGAAGGATTAATGTTAAATATGAGTTTGTATTTTTTTTAGAAATTTCACTTTTATCCATGTTTTAACATGGTGATATTGTGATATTTCTACCATACATAGTACAAGATATTGGTAGGAATCATTAAATTACATGTTTAATCTCTTTATTTCCAGTGCAGGTACAAAATTCTCCTCTTCTGTGTGATTAAGGCAATGACTAAACACTGAATTTGAGAAATATATACCAAATATATTTATTCTGTAGTATCAAATCAGGGCCAGAAAGCCTTAGAAAAGGATGTTGAATTTCTTATTCCTTAAATAATATTAGGATTCACTTTACATTTAGTCATCATCTCTGACATTTGGTATGCATTTAAACATAAATGAAAGCACCATCATCAGTTGTTTATCTTTTATTAATTTATTTCATCTTTTATCAAATAATGCCCTACTGAATTTTGAGTCTCTCTATATACTTTTATATATTTATTTTGTTTTATTTTTATTCACATAAGTACATATGTATGTTAAGTAAATACTGTTTAAATAAATAAAAAAATATATTGTGTTCATTTAGAAAAACAAGACTGTGATAAGTTACCAAGTTATTCTTCTTTGTCTTCATCAAGTCATTTTATTATATCTTTATTGGTTAATTTATTTCCCATAATTTCCATTACTATACGCTGTTTTCTCATCAAGAAATAACATAATGAGCAAGCCACTGAAATACAACTAACAGATAATAAAATGACTTATAACTATAACATAGAATGCAATTTTGCCAGTCACCTTAAGAAAAGATAACCCAGGAAAATAAAACCTTGCATGTAGTGTGTACTGCATATATCTGTTTACATCCTCTGGGCAAAAAAAAAGTCTTATTTATGTCTTTCCTAGCTCTGGCTTACTGATCATCTCTGGACCTCTTGACTGTCAATATTTTTGTTTGAGGGGAATACTTTTTCTCTTTCCAAGCTGAAAGAAAAATACAAGCTTGTTTTCTTCTTCCCTCCAGGATATAAAAGAAGAAAAACAGCAGTTAAAAGAAACTTTTTAAAAGCAACTGCCATAAAACAGGAAGCAGACTAAGGCATGGAAAGAATTCAGATGTGTGCTTATTCCTTAAAAATGTTAGTGTCATAGATTGCTAGACTGCCTTGACCAAAAGTTCATTTGCTAAATATAACATTATAAAGAACCCTCACCTATTATCCTCTTGGAAATTAGCCTAGGATAATATTAGATAATTATGAACTTAAAAATTATAAACTGAATTTTATTTACCATTTTGTTTTGTTTTGTTTGGGGGGGCACACCCCATGATACTCAGGGGTTACTCCTGGCTATGCGCTCAGAAATCGCTCCTGGCTTGGTGGGACCATAGGGAACACCAGGGATCGAACCGATGCCTGTCCAGGATCAGCCGCATGCAAGGCAAATGCCCTACAACTGTGTTATGGCTCCGGCCCTAATACTTTTATTTTCTAATATTAAAATCTGTGCCTATGTGCCTACGTTCAGAACGAGGTGATGGCAACTATGAGGAGAGCTTTAGCTCTTGATGGGTTAGTTTATCTTCCTAATCTATCTCTAGCAATCGGAGTTATGGAATTGCCAGTCTAACCTTCAGCAATTGTAAATGCATGACATTGTGGCTACAAATTCCACATATCCATTTACACATATCCATTTACTAGTTTACACACCAGAAAAAAAGCCACTTCAAAACTTTCTCTTCTAGACTAACTTGTTTGGTGGCTGGATTTATTTTATTGTTTTGACAAATCCTATATAATCAAGTCTTTTTATTCAGTTGCCTGGTATCAAATTAGCCACTTATAAAATTTTTTTGATCGTATGTTTATGTAATTTCAAAGCACTAAACATTAGGGAAAATTTTCAAATAAATATATATTATTCTGCCATCACAAATTAAGAGATATATTATGTCTCTCCATTGTTTGAGTGGCAGGCTCTACTAATTAACCACATTTTCTATGTAATTTGCATACATATATATTCTTTAGACACCAGTTTACTCAAAGTATTTTTTCCACTCTCAAAATGTTTCAAAAACTTGGTAGAAATTAAGTATTTAAAGCAGAAAATCATGTTGTGTGTTCCCTTTTCCTCAATTCATCCTCAATTATTAGTCCCTTCTAACAATTAATAAAACAAACCACTTGTTTGTACAAATAAAAAGCTTTTACAAATGTAAAAATGAAGTATTTGGATATATTTATATCTAACATATATATGGTCCTCATAATTAAATTTCAATAGATGAATAGACAGGTAGATGGAGAAAGAGCTTAAATTTGTAAATTTGCTGTTAGAGGAAAAAATTAAGAAACTGTGATGTTTTAGACCTCAACAAGTGCTTGCTCTAATGAAAGAATCTGTTTTATTAAAACTTAGATTCTATTCAAAAGAAATAGCTGAGCATGTTTTATTATATAGCGGGCCTAGTTCAATGGGGGTGGCAAACGAGCAACTTGAAAATTAGACTCTAATGGAAAAAGAAACTCAAATATTCTACTTTTATCTATTCATATGTATTCAAATATTAATTCAAAAAATTTAATAGTGAGTTCAAATCACAGAGGGATTACCACAGAGTTCTTTACCGGTTTAAAATATCATTAAGTTGTAATGAACTGACAAAATGTAGTATTCATAATAAAACACAATATTTTTGATCAGTAATATAATGGATTTAATAAGATTCTTACATGTTCTCTAAAAAGCACATGTAATGTCCAGCCTTATTTTTACAATAATTACTCAGGGTTGCTGTGAATGCTATGGAGCAAAGTCAGCAACCTTGGAACATCACTTGAACAGGAAGTGTTAAGAGTATGTCTGTGGGGAGAATGTTGTTCACAATTTAGATGTTACATAAAACTCATATGTTGATCATTTTGAAAAGAATGAGTATTATTCCTAAATTCACCAGATTAAAATTTTGTTATCAACAGCAACAAAAAACAAAAGTTTTAAAAAAGAAAGATCAAGAGACAGACACACAGAGACAGAGAGAACTAGATTAAATAATCTTTATATTCCTTATCCTCTGCTCACTTAGTTAATCATTGAAATCATCAATTTAGGTGATAACCAGAGTGAAATTATGATGTAAAATAAAACTGAATGCTTAGTATTATTGCTAATTATTTACTTAAAAATAATTTAAAAATATATCTCATATTTGATGGAATTATAAATTGTACTTAGGGCTTCCCCGGGCCACATACCTGGGCAAGCCATTGAGGTAAGTCACTTGGCGGAGCTTGAAGGTACCCTAGGCTTTCCCCCATTCCCCACTTGGCTCCTTAGGGAGGGTCTGGGTGGGGCTCTGAACTTCCGGCCTCCCAGCTTCTTGAAGGATATCTTTCCTTCCTGGGAGCAGGGATTCTCTAGCAGCATGGGGTTCAGCAGGCCTCCACCATGCCAGAGGCCTTCTTAACCAGGCCAAGGGGGGGGGGGGGTGCACGACTTGGGTGATCCCAGCACCACTCTACCGTCTTGCTCCAGAACTCCAGGGCTTTCCCGGGCCATATGCCTGGGCAAGACATTGAGGTGGGTCCCTTGGCAGAGCTTGAAGGTACCCTAGGCTTTCCCCCATTCCCCACTCGGCTCCTTAGGGAGGGTTTGGGTGGGGCTCTGAACTTCCGGCCTCCCAGCTTCTTGAAGCAGTCACTGGTAATCTCTTACCAGTCTATATTTTCAAAACCACAAAAGATACATTAATAGTACTCACTATCATTGAATTATGTTTTTATGTATGCAGAATGTCCATTTTGTACTCTGCCCTTTCGCACACTCCTACAAAAGATCATTTTTCGGGCCCAGAGAGATAGCACAGCGGTGTTTGCCTTGCAAATAGCCGATCCAGGACCAAAGGTGGTTGGTTCGAATCCCGGTGTCCCATATGGTCCCCCGTGCCTGCCAGGAGCTATTTCTGAGCAGATAGCCAGGAGTAACCCCTGAGCACCACGGGGTGTGGCCCAAAAACCAAAAAAAAAAAAAAAGATCATTTTTCTCTTTAACTCTCTTACCCCCTATCATCATTACTCCACATTTACCCTTTTTAACTTAAGTACTGTAGAGTCCTAAGTCACAGACCAAAGTGGTATCCTGGAGTTAACACCCACCCAACCATTCAAAAAGGCATAAAAAGAACACGTATGTCTTTTCAACATTTTATGTGTGTTTTCTTTGACGGCTATAACTTTTGTTGAATATTTTCTTATAAAGTGACGATTTCCACCCCCCTCTTTTTTTTTTATCTTTTCTTCTCTTTGTGAACTGTTCAATAGGGAATTTGGTGAAAGAGTTCCTCAGTTTAAAGCTTATGTTTGAACCAAGTCATGAGTATTGTTGGACATGTTCTTATGCCCCCATATACTCTGATAACGCCACATGACTTTATTTCTTGTTTGCATAGGCACACTAAAACAGGAAAATACTATACATACAAATAAGTTCTTATCTAATAGAGATGGGAACACACAAATCTTGTAGTGCAATGGGACCTTACACCCTGAACATTGACATAAAGACCTGGCACAGGCCTCAGAAGAATGGGCATTCTCCATTCACCCCTGATCTAGGGAAGACATCTACAAAACATCCAAGGTTGTCTATAATATCACCTGGAGGCAATCCTCTACCAGGGAAGACCCTATCGCTTCTCTGACATTGACCTACTCAAAAGAGACTTCCCTTAACACTAAGAAGACTTAACAACAACAATGACCTGCTTATTTTACAGGGCTTTCTATATTGCCCCTTAATTGTGAGGTGAAACTAGAGGATACTCCACACAAGCCTGACTTCAATGTAGGATGTGCAGATTCCAGGATCTTTAATACAGAAACCTGATGCCAACAATAGAGACTGCGTGAAAAATAAAACTGTATTGGCACTACAGTCAATGATTTGGGTTGAATAAACTAGTTTGCCTGGAGCCTAGAGTTGGTCTTATGCCAGGAAACTTCAGGGGTAGGGTCTCCTTGTATTTAGACCAAGGCTTTTCCTTTCCATGCCCCCCATATTTTGATGGGCCTATGCAAACAATATTTGCCACTCTAACACCATTTTTACTGTGCTCTTTTGACTAACCCTTAAAAAAAAACTCTTAAACTTTTAATGTTAACTTAAACTAATATGCATGTGCATGAAAATATAAAAAAATACTATGCCTTCAATGTTTAAGGAGTCACATAAATCTCATGGCTTTAGATTGCTTTGTGTACTTCTAAGAAATTTTATAATGTACTACAATCTGGGGACTTGTGGACAAAATAATTGTACATGGGTTCTGCCTCATTTTTCTAAATGTTCTTTGACTGTAAGTTCAATATTTAGGCGTCAGCAAGGAATTTCTTCTGAGAACTCTGTTTATGGGTGATTGTCCTTTCACTGTAACTTTACCTTGTCTTCTTTGCATCATTGTTCTCATAATTAAAAATAAAAAATAATTAAAAAAGAAATAAAAAATAAAATTAATTGTACTTAGATATGATTATGAATTTCGACTACTTAGTTGAAAGTTAAATAAAATGAGAAAATGCAGTGTTTCTTCTTGTCATTTACATTGTCCCTTTTGCTTCCCTGAACTGGCTGCTGGGTTTACATTCCATACATTTCATTAACCAAACCACACAAAATCATTAGGACTGGAGGGCTAATAGTTGCCTTTCTGTTTCCCAATACCTATTAAGCAGTTGACACATCTTTAATGTGGTGTAACTTCCAATTAATTTTTTAAAGTCAGTCTGTCAAATTATAGTTAGCAGTATTGCAAAGTCTGTTGGCCTCTGTTCTAATCTACAGTGAGTTACTTGCCTTCACTCCATCTTTCATGTGAATGTTTTTATGCTTTAAGGAAAAAAATGTTCCTATACCATGTCCATCAGCAAAATCTCTGCAGCACTGTATTTAGGAGCTGTTCCTTAACACCTGCCTATAATTTAGTAATATCAGTAATCTCTTTCCAGAGCTCAAGATTTACTTTTCATTGTATGTTGTCTATTTCCTTGAATATTTATATACAACCTGAGTTTAGTATTTTGCTTTATTTAGCTTAGAAGGACTTTGTACCATTCTATTAATGTTTTTGCAAAAGGCAAGACAATTTTTCTTTTTATTGAATAGCATTTCATAGAGCATATTCCATGTAAATTTGAAAAATATGTAAATTCAGTTGTTTCATTGTGAAGTAATCTATAAATATTTATAAAGCTCACCCATACAATTAATTTACTTATTTTTTGTTTTGGAGTCATAACAAATGCAGTACCCCAAAGCTACTTCCAGCTTAGTGCTCAGGGACCATTTCTGATAGTGATGAGAGAACCATATGATACCATGGATTGAACTCAAAGGCCCTATGTAAAGGTAGAGCTTCAAACTACTTTATTGAGATTCTACTTTTCATTGTATGCTCAATATTTTGTTGTTCTTTTCATAGAGTAATGTTACAGATAAAAGTTTTGCTAATATTCCATTACTGTATATCACTTTGAAATTAGTGACAATTGTTTAATGTGTTTTGATGTTACTTTATTTATTTGATGCTATTTATTTGAAAAATACTTGTTTATAATATTTTCTTATATTAACTACTTGATCATTTTGTATGTCTATCCTTTACCCTTATTATCATTTTTAGCTAGAACACTATACTACCTACATAGAGATATATAGAGCTATGTACTTGCATTTTATATATAATTTATTTTCTATTATAATTAGGGAACATGATCATGTTCCCTAAAAATGCTAATATTTATGATTTTGATATATCAAATGACTATATTACGGTATCCCTATATGCACAGAAATACAGCCACTACCCCTATTTTACCTCCTTGTCACTTCATAATTACTCCCACCACTATTGAAAAATCCACTAATATTGAATATTACCTGTTCACTTCTTTTGTCTATTTATATATAACATATGAGTGAGTGAAAAAGTCAAAGGGAAAATGAGAAATACTATGAGTACCTGCATCTTTTTAGTTAACATTATTTTAAGGGCCAGCAAGGTGGCGATAGAGGTAAAGTGTTTGCCTTGCAAGTGCTAGCCAAGGAACAGACCAAAGTTCGATCCCCTGGTGTCCCATATGGTACCCCCAAGCCAGGGGCGATTTCTGAGGGCTTAGCCAGGGGTAACCCCTGAACATCAAACGGGTGTGGCCCAAAACAACAACAACAAAAAAATTATTTTAATAGAATATCTTTGAACAGATTTCTTTGAGTCTATTATTATCTGATAAGCTAAGTTATTCTAAATAGCAAGCATTTTGTTTTTATTTTTTCAGCAATTATATGTCTTTGAATTAAAGATGTAATTTCATTCATTTTCATTATAATAATTATCAGAATGTATTAATATGTCTTGTTTCAGTGATTACTCCACTTTTCTTCCATTTCACTTTAGCACCTTCCTTTTATATCATTTTAAAATTGTCATTTGATTTATAAATAATTTAAGGTCGTTATATTGTTTATATATAAATTTGATGTGTAAATTTCTAAACTTAAGACAAAGTACACAGTTCTGCGAGCACCACTTGTTGAAAAGGTTTTCCCTGTTCCACTTAAGATTTCTTGCTCCTTTGTCAAAAATTAGGTGGTAGTATGTCTGGGGAGCATTGTCTGAGAACTCAAGCCTATTCCACTGATCTGAGGGTCTGTCTTTATTCCAAAACCATGCTGTTTTGATAACTATTGCTTTGTAGTACAGTTTAAAGTTGGCAAAAGTAATGCCTCCCATTTTCCTTTTCCCTAGGAGTGCTTTAGCTATTCAAGGGTGTTTACTGTTCCAAATGAACTTCTTAAGTGTTTGATCCACTTCTTTAAAAAATGTCATGGGTATTTTTAAGGGGATCACATTAAATCTGTATAATGCTTTGAGGAGTATTGCCATTTTAATGATGTTAATCCTGCCAATCCATGAGCAGGGTATGTGTTTCCATTTCTGTGTGTGCTCTCTTATTTCTTGGAGCAGGGATTTATATTTTTCTTTGTATAGGTTCTTCACGTGTTTGGTCAAGTTGACTCCAAGATATTTGAGTTTGTGTGGCACTAATGTGAATGGGATTGCCTTCTTGACGTCCATCTCTTCCCTATCATTATTGGTGTATAAAAAGGCCATTGATTTCTGTGTGTTAATTTTGTAGCCTGCCACCTTGCTTTATGAGTTTATTGTTTCTAGAAGCTTTTTGGTAGAGTCTTTAGGGTTTTCTAAGTAGAGTATCATGTCATCTGCAAACAGTGAAAGCTTTACTTCTTCCTTCCCTATCTGGATTCCCTTGATATCTTTTTCTTGCCTGATGACTATAGAAAGCAATTCCAGTACTATGCTGAAGAGGAGTGGTAAGAGAGGGCAGCCTTGTCTTGTTCAAGGATTTAGAGGAAAGGCTTTTAGTTTTTCTCCATTGAGGATAATATTTGCCATTGGCTTTTGGTAGATGCCTTTAACTGGATTGAGAAAAGTTCCTTTCATTCCCATCTTGCTGAGAGTTTTGATCAAGAATGGGTGTTGGACCTTATCAAATACTTTCTCTGCATCTATTGATATGATCATGTGATTTTTATTTTTCTTGTTCTTTATGTTGTGTATGATGTTGATAGATTTACGGATGTTAAACCATCCTTGCATTTCTGGGATGAAACCTACTTGGTGATAGTGTATGATTTTCTTGATGATGGATTGGATCCTATTTGACAGGATTTTGTTGAAGATCTTTGCATCTGCATTCATCAGAGATATTGATCTGTAATTTTCATTTTTGGCAGCATCTCTGTCTACTTTTGGTATCAAGGTGATGTTAGCTTCATAAAAGCTGTTTGGGAGTGTTCCCTTTTTTTCAATTTCATGGAAGAGCCTTTCTTCGATTGGTAGTAGCTCCTCTTGAAAGGTATGAAAGAATTCACTAGTAAATCCATCTGGGCCGAGCTTTTCTTTTTGGGCAGATTTTTAATTACAGTTTCAATTTATCAATAGTGATGGGGATGTTTAGATATGCTACATCCTCCTTACTAAACTGTGGAAGAGTATAAGTGTCCAACAATTTTTTCATTTCTTCTAGGTTCTCATATTTAGTAGCATAAAGATTCTCAAAGTACTCTCTGATTACCCTTTGGATCTCTGCAATATCTATCATGATCTCCCCCTTTTCAATCTAATATGGGTTATCAGGTTTCTCTCTCTTTCTTTGAGAGTTTGCCAATGGTCTATCTATCTTGTTTATTTTTTCAAAGAACCAACTTTGCTTTTGTTGATCTTTCAGATTGGTTTTTGGTTTTTTACTTCATTGATTTCTGCTTTTAGCTTTGTTATTTTTTTCCGTCTCCCTATTTTTGGTTCCTTTTGTTGGTCATTTTCTAATTTTATGAGCTGCATCATTACGTTATTCAGGTATGCCCCCTTCTTCCTTCCTGATGAGTACTTGTAAAGCTATAAATTTTCCTCTCAGGACCGCTTTTGCTGTGTCCCATAGATTCTGGCTGTTTGTGTCTTCATTATCATTTGTTTCCAGGAAAGTATTGATTTCCTCTTTGATTTCATCTCGGAACCACTGGTTGTTCAGTAGCAGGCTGTTTAGCCACTAGCAAAATAGCAAACATAGTCCCCCAATTAACATCATGTACGAAGGTAAACTCTAAATGGATTAAAGACCTTGATATCGGGCCTGATACCATAAGGTATATAGAACAACACGTCTGTAAAACACTCCATGACATTGAGACTAAAGGCATCTTGAATGAGGAAACTGCACTTTCCAAACAAGTGGAAGCAGAGATCAACAGATGGGAATACATTAAGCTGAGAAGCTTCTGCACCTCAAAAGAAATAGTGCCCAGGATACAAGACTCACCAACCGTGTGGAAGAAACTATTCACTCAACACTCATCAGATAAGGGGCTAATATCCAAAATATACAGGGCACTGACAGAACTTTACAAAAAAAAATACATCTAATCCCATCAAAAAAAGGGAGATGAAATGAACATACACTTTGATAAAAAAAATACAAATGGCCAAAAGACACATGAAAAAATGCTCCTCATCACTAATCATCAGGGAGATGCAAATCTAAACAACGCTGAGATACCATCTCATACCACAGAGATTGGCATACATCATAAAGAATGAGAAAATTGCTGGCAGGGATGTTGAGAGAAAGGAACTCTTATCCACTGCTGGTGGTAATGCTGTCTAGTCTAACCTCTATGGAAAGCGATATGGAGATTCCTCCAAAATCTAGGGATATACCCTAAGAACACAAGAATACAACACAAAAACCTCTTCCTCACACATATATTTATTGCAGCACTATTCACAATAGCCATGCTCTGGAAACAACCAAGATGCCCTTCAACAGACAAATGGCTAAAAAAACTGTGGTACATATACTCAATGGAATATTATGCAGCCATCAGGAGAGATGAAGTCATGAAATTTTCCTATACATGGATGTACATGGAATCTATCATGCTGAGTGAAATAAGTCAGAGGGAAAGAGAGACACAGAATAGTCTCACTCATCTATGGGTTTTAAGAAAAATAAATGTCATTTTTGCAACAATCTTCAGACAATGAGAGGAGGGCTGGAACTTCCAGCTCACTTCATGAAGCGCACCATTAAAAGTGGTGAGTGCAGTAACTGCACAGAGAACTACCATAGTCATGTGAGTGAATGAGGGAACTGAAAAGTGTGTCTGGAGTACAGGTGGGGTTGGGGTGGAATGGAGGAAGATTTGGGACATTGGTGGTTGGAATGCTGCACTGGTGAAGGGGGGTGTTCTTTACATGACTGAAACCTAATCACAATCATATTTGTAATCAAGATGTTTAAAGATAAAAATATTAAAAAAGAAAAGAAAAGAAAACAAGAAAAAAGATAAAGTATACAGATTAATTTTATAAACATAATAATAGGCAACATATTTATACCTTTTTCTCAATTTTTGTTTTTGTTCTGTTGTTCAGCCAGACTTGGTAGTGCTCAGCGGTCATCTTGACTTTTTAATCTTGAATCACCTTAGCATTGCTTAGGAGACAATATAGGGTTCCATGATTTGAACCCAATTTGGGTGTGACAAGGCAATTACCCAACCACTGTACTCTAAACTCATGTTTATTTTTTTTATCTTATGACTTTTAGATAAGATTTTTTTTTAATTTTAAAATAATTCTTTCAATATTTACTATAAAGGCAATTTGGTGGTGATATTTTAATATTTGGTACCTCATTATTTCTTTTATCCCATATTTGATTCTATTTTATTTTTCTGACATGCATATCTTTCTATATAGCTTTTATATCTATAGCTTTACAATATTCTCTGCTGAATTTCTTTGTTTCCTGGCATTTAATATATTCTTTTACTTTATTCTATCCATTCTTCTTTAAAATCTATGGCTAATCTGTAACAATTCTCATAAATTTGTTAAACTTTTAATTAAAAATATTCAAAAATATAAAAATGTTAACTCTGTAACTAAATTTTAAAATAAATCAACCAATTCAAAGATCCTCTACAAAATTTAGAAAATAGAATCCAACAGTTCATCAAGAAGGCCATACAGCATGATAAACCAGAGATGTAGGGATGGTTTAACATACAAATCAGTCAACTTAATAAAAAATCATGGAATCGTATCATTAGATGCAGAGAAAGAAATTGACAAGGTTCAACACTCAGTCATGATAAAAACTCTCAATAAGATGGGAATGGATGAAACTTTTCTCAATATAGTCAAGTCCATTTACCACAAAACCATAGCAAATATATTCAAAGAGGTAAAACTAAGAAACCTTTTCTCTAAGATCTGGCACAAGAGGATAATCTTTTACCCCCTCTTGCCACTTCTATTCAACAAAGTACTGGAAGTATTTGTCATAGCAATAAAAAAAGAAAAAGATATTAAGGGCATCCAAATAGAAACAGAAAAGTTAAGATTTCTCTCTTTGCAGATGACATGATACTATACTTAAAAATCCTAAAGCCTCCACCAAAAGACTTCTAGAAATAATAGATTAGTATTGTATATTGGAAGTCTACAAAATTAATGCACAAAAATATATAAATAATGAAATAGAAGAAAGAGAACTTAAAAAAGTCTGATTACAATTGTACCTTAGAAAATAAAGTATGTTGAGTCAACATGCCTAGAGAAGTGAAAGAACTACACAAAGAAAACTACAAAACACTGCTTCAAGAAATAAGAGAATACAAGCAAAGTGAAACATATATCTTTCTCATGGATTGGGAGAAAAGACGTAATAAAATGACAATACTTCCAAAAGTATTGTACAGATTTATGCAATATGTATAAGGGTGCCATTGACATTTTTTAAAACAGTACATGATAAATTCATGAAATCAATTTGTAACAATAAACACCCACAAATAGTTACAGCAATCCCTAGGGGAAAAAAGATAGGAGACATCACTTTGCCGTATTATAAAGCAGTAGTCACTAAAACAATAAGTTTTTGGAATGAAGACAGAACCTCAGACATATATTGTATACCTGACCCCAGGTATACAATCAATTATTCTTTGATAAAAAAGCAAGAAATAGAAAGTAAAACAAGGAAAGACTCTTCAACAAGTGGTGTTGGGAAAATTGGCCAATTACATGTAACAATGGTGAACTCAGATCTTTTACACCATAAACAAATGGATTAAAGACCTTTATATTAGACCTAAAACTCTAAGGTACATAAAGGAAATTATAGACAAAATACTTTGTGACATTTAGAGTAAAGGCAAGTAAAGGGAGGAAAATTCACCGTCTAAGCAAGTGGAAGCAGAGATAAATAAATGGAACTAAATTAAACTGACAAGTATCTGCACTTCAAAGGAAATAATGAGGAGGATATAAAGGCTACCCATGTAATGGGAGAAACTATTTACCCAATACACATATGGTAAAGAATATATCTTATTTTCTAAGATATATAAGATACTGACAGAACTTAATAAGAAACAAATCTAACCCCATACTAAAACGGAGAGAAGAAATACAGATGGCTAAAAGGCACTTGGAAAAATGCTCCATATCACTAATCATTAGGGGTATACCAATCAAAAAAAAACAATGAGGTATCGTCTAACACCACAGAGATTGGCACACATCACAATAGAACAACTAGTGCTGGTTTGAATGCAGGAAGAATTGGTCTCTCATTAACTGCTACTGGGATGTCATTTAGTCCAGCCTTTGGGAAACAATATAGATATTCCTTAAAGAACTGGAAATTGAGCTTTCTTATGATCCATCAATACCACTCCTATGGATATACCTTAGAAACACAATATTGAAATACCCTTTGTACTCTTATGTTCATAGCAACATTCTTTGTTTGTTTTTTTGTTTGTGTTTTTTGTATCACACTTGGCAGTGCTCAGGGGCTACTCCGGGCTCTAAGCTCAGAAATTTCTCCTGGCAGGCTCGGGGGACCATATGGGATGCCAGGATTCGAACCATCGTCCTTCTGCATGCAAGGCAAATGCCTTTACCTCCATGCTATCTCTCCGGCTCCCATAGCAGCATATTTACAATAGCCAGAATCTGGAAACAACCCAGGTAATATACACCAGATGAGTGGCTAAAGAAGCTTGTGGTACATCTACATAATACTATGCTGCTATTAGAAAAAATAAAGTCATGAAATTTGCTTGTACATGGATGGTCATGGAGATTATTATGCTGAGTTAAATAGTAAAATGGAGAGTGATGGGGGCCGGGCGGTGGCGCTGGAGGTAAGGTGCCTGCCTTGCCTGCGCTAGCCTAGGACGGACCGCGGTTCGATTCCCCGGTGTCCCGTATGGTCCCCCAAGAAGCCAGGAGCAACTTCTGAGCGCATAGCCAGGAGTAACCCCTGAGCGTCACAGGGTGTGGCCCAAAAACCAAAAAAAAAAAAAAATGGAGAGTGATAAACATAGAATAATCTCAGTCATCTGTGGTAAATAAAAAAAATAAAAAAAAGTGTGAGTATAATATCCAGAGACAATAGAGATAAGGATTTGGAGAACCAATCCAGAAGTTCGACACAAAGAGTGGAGAATGCAGTTAAGGTAGAGTCGAGTCTACTATGAAAGTGATAATTGGAACTTATCACTCTGGAAAAGTATGGGTGCTGAAAGAGGGTTAATTGCCATGATACCCCTTTATTAAGAATAGTGCAAACCACAGTGCCATAAAAAAATGAGAGAAAAAGGGCGAGGGAGAGAGAAGAAAAGAGAGAGAAAAAGAGAAAGAGAGAGAAAGAGAGAGAGCAAAAGAGAGAGAGAGAGAGAGAGACAGAGAAGTACAACACCTGCCCAGAGGCAGATAGATGGTGGAGTGTGGTGTAGTTAAGAAGGCATCAGGGTGGGTGAAAGAGAAACCGGGAACATTGATGGACTGCTGAAGGTTTTTGTACATTGTATGATTGTATCTCAATCAAGAACAACTTTATCTGTGAAAAAGAAACTATTATGAACAACTTGTAACATGATGATTAATTTAAAATCATAAGAAACATCAAACTAGTGGATACAGAAAATGAGAATGCCTTAAGTTATCATGCTACATATATTTAAACAATTAAAATATTATATGGTAATTTTATAAGAATATATTAATACAAACATTTTATAAGTAAAATGTATTAATAAAAGGAATTAAATATTCTATTATTATGTAGAGTTGAAAATTAGAATTAAATATGTCAGAAAAAAAGTCATTCAGAATCAAATTAAAAATAGAATAAGTGCCATAACAGAAACATAAATAACAAATTTGTGAACAGTTTCCAGAATAAATAAGACAATTAGAACAGCAAAGTTTGAGGAAATAAATGGGAAATGAATGATATCAAACCAATGTAATTCAAGAACTTAAAAATAGTGAGAAGGGGGCAGGAGAGATAGCATGGAAGTAAGGTGTTTGCTTTGCATGCAGAAGGATGCTGGTTCGAATCCTGGCATCCCATATGGTCCCCCGAGCCTACCAGGAGCAATTTCTGAGTATAAGGCCAGGAGTAATCCCTGAGCGCTGCCAGGTGAGACCTAATCATACACATTTTATGGTGATACAATTATAAACTATCAAAAAAGTTACTATAGAGAGGCAAAATTATGTTAATGTGCAATAATATAAGTGAATATAAAATTTTCAAAACAATAGAAAAAGAGAAACAAAAGAATTTGTTGTAAGAAAATAATTTTTTTTTTTTTTTTTTAGTTTTTGGGTCACACCCAGAAGCACTCAGGGGTTACTCCTGGCTCTATGCTCAGAAATCGCTCCTGGTCACCTCCAGGGACCATATGGGATTCCAAGGAGCAAACCTGGATCTGCTGTGTGCAAGACAACTCCCTACCTCCCTACCTATCTTTCAGACCCCAAACCTGTATATTTTAGTCCTATGACAAAGTGTTTATTCCAGGGGCTGGAGCGATATAGCACAAAAAGTATTGTGCTTGCCTTACACATGGCTGACCCAGGGCCAATCCCAGCATCCCATATGGTCCCCTGAGCCCGCCAGGAGTGATTCCTAAGAGCCAGAGCCAGCTCTGAGAATCTCCAGGTGTGGCCCAAAACAACAACAACAACAACAACAATAACAACAACAAAGTGTTTATTCCAACTCTTTAAAGGGAACACCTCCACAGCCACTTAAATTACAAAAGAATTGTTGCTATTAAACAGTTTTCTTGCTGAAACAGATATGGTTTTTTTTAAATGGCCTTATCAAAAAAATAGCCTTACTAAAGTTTATTAATGTACTGAATTTTTATGAAAAACACAAAAAGAAAATATGATCTTTGTTTACATTTTCTTTTGAGTTTTATTTATTATTTGTTTGATTGTCTATCTTATGCCACACCCAAAAACCCCAGGAGTTACTCCTGGCTAAGCATTCAGAAAATACTCCTGGCATGATCCAGCGATCATATGGGACATGGGATGCAGGGGATAGGACCATAGTCAGCTGTGTATTAGGCAAATGCTGTACCTTGCGTTGCCCACCTTTTAAGATTTTTTTAAAAGATCTTAATTGCAGTTTTTAACAGTCTTCATTATAATTCTTTAGTTTCGAGTTTCTCTGCAAATATTATTTTCTTTGAGATATTCAGGACCAAACGTCGAGTTAAATCTCAAAAATAAATGTGTCACTGAACACTTACTGTTTGGTTAATATACCAAACACTTGGATTTATATGTTGACATTAGTGATTAAACAATGATCTTTTTTATTGCTCAATTAAAAATAAATTAATAGTAATTATTTTTACAGATCTATTGCTTAATTTTCTATTTTTTATGATTGAAGCCATGAAAACTTGGAAGGAACATCCTTTTAGTCTCAATATTTGGTATTTTGTTGTGTGTGTTTCAGAGAACAGTACAATATAGCAACAAAATTGTGTTGAGTCCTTTTCCTAATATATATATTGTGGTGCTATATATTTTTATTAACAAATTCTCAGTATATCTTAATCTTGCAAATAAATTTGAAAATGTAGCTTTTACTTTTGTAGCTTAAAATTCATTATATATTTTACTTTTACATATTTTTCTAAATAAATTGTTTTGCTCTATAAATTTCTGTCCGAGGTCACTCCTATTTTGTTTGGATAGGAATAACCCTGAACATCTCTGATTGTGGCCCCAAAGAAAACAAACAAACAAAAACAACAAAAAGATGCTTGGGGCCAGAGAGATAATACAGGGACTTAGCTACTTACCTGCAAGATCCCCTCACCACAAAGCAGCAATGAAAATCCCTAAGCACAGAGCCTATATTAAACCCTGTGTTGTAGTAAACCCAGGTGTTGCCCATACTAAATTCCCTCCCACCCAATTCCAGCTCACACACACAAAGAACTGGGCTTGGCTTTTTTGAATACCAAAGATGAGGCCCCTTTCTTTTAGACACCTTGGTTAATTTAGATAACTGGTCACTTTGGGAGCCACTTCATTTTGAAAATTTTCTTTTTCTCATTTCTTGATTTAAATTTCCACTCATTTTCTAAGTTCACAAATAATGCTTTAAAGCCTTGAAAACTAGAGACCCTACAGTTGACCAATAAAATAAGGCCATTTCTCATCCCCTTTCCTACTTCCTCCAAGTCCTTGCTCCAGAGCCTTTCATCCTAATCTCAAGTGTGTGACAGAATTACTTGGATCTGTGAGTCATGTATATGGCTCTTTCCAAGTTCGTTATGGTTATTATCAAAGCACATCTTTTAATATTATTTAAAATTATAAACTACATTGGCTATGATAAAATTTTCTGGCATAAACTCGGGTGAGGGAGTGTTACAATAACATTTGCAAATAATCTTAAAACAGATGAGATTCGGGCCCGGAGAGATAGCACAGCGCGGCTTTTGCCTTGCAAGCAGCCGATCCAGGACCAAAGGTGGTTGGTTCGAATCCACGTGTCCCATATGGTCCCCCGTGCCTGCCAGGAGCTATTTCTGAGCAGAAAGCCAGGAGTATCCCCTGAGCACCGCAGGGTGTGGCCCAAAAACAAAAACAAAAACAAACAAACAAACAAAAAAAACAGAAGAGATTCAGGCAGGCTTGCCTATTTTGTGCTTCTCAGTATCACCAGTTTAATATCTGATACGTCCTCTGTCCGAGGACAATATATTATGTGCGTTTTTGGCACTAGGAACTAGAATAGGAGCTTGCTCCGTCCATTCCATGCATCGACCTGGTATTGCAGTACCTCCAGGAATGGTGCACCAAAAAACAAACAAACAAACAAAAAAACTGACGACGACTTCTTTAGTGATAGAATGATTAATATGTACCTAAAACACTACTGTGAAAGATATGTAAGCCATTATGGAAAAAAATATGTTTTTAATCAGAAACTTTCTTTGACTTACATGTATTATTATTATATCAATTATATTATGTTATGTCACTATATTATGTTATGTTATCTTACCTCATTATGTTAATCAATTTTGTCTCTTGAATAAATTCTTACAATAAAAAAAAGAATGATTCTCATCAACCAGTTTTTTAAAGTTCAGTGACTTAGTTTGCTTGGTGTCTTACTTTATGTTTAAGCTATAAAATTTGCACATTGGGAATGAGAATGTTCTATATCCTCGTGTGGGGTTCTGTGTTGCTTTTTATTCTGACCTTTGTAGTGTGGTGGTGTCTTTTATGTGTATGGTGGGGCTTGACTAGAAGAAATGTACAGCCTTAGAGCAAAGCAGAGTGGCCATTCTCTTGTCCGGGCACATTCACCTCAATTCAATTCAAATTGGCACTTTTTTGGTTGAAATGCAACCCACACCTCGCAGCCAGTACTGTTGCTGTAAGTCAAAAATTGTGGGTTTTTTTTTTCTTTTGTTTTTTTTTTTTTTTTTTTTTTTTTTGCTATTTTTTTTTCCTGGCACATTCTTGTCTCATAAAAGGCATTTATCTAGAGAGGAAGCAATAACACATAGGCTAGAACATTTGCCTTGCTTACAGCAATCCTGTGTTAGATCCCTGGCATCCCATTTAATCCCCTATATTTGCCAGGAGTGATTTCTGAGTGCAAGGCCCTTGAACATCACTTGGTGTGGCCACAAAACAAAATAAAGCATAAAACAATTATCTAGTTTTAGATTTAAATTGTCAATTAAGTGATAGCAAACTGCATATCATACTGAGATTTACAACAATCATATTAAAACAATTATTCAGTTACACTAATTATGTCACAAGTGATCAATAGGCAAATATAACTAAAATATTGGACATAAATATATATAGAATATTTTTATACTATATACATATTTATTTATCTCATTTATTGAAAGACTAACATATCACATAAATATTTTTGAGGTAGAGATTATTAGTCATTATTAGTATAGTATTATTTTTATTTCAGATATGCATAAAAATAACTTTACAGTGACAGATTTGATTGATCTTAATAGTAATCTGCATATTTAAAGCAATACTGTCTTTTCATTATGTTTTCTTAAATTTAGCATTTCATATAATAAATACAGCTACCAAAATGATTACAATGCATCTAAAAAATTTCCATTTATTTTATGCTGATTTTATTGATCAGAAACAATATTCTAATATGTATATTGGAAAAAACACCATTGTAGAGTTATTTTGGACTTATGTTGGATAGAAATTGTTTTTTCTTCCTTCTTTGTCCCTCCCATACTACCACTTTAAAATATATAAATTAAATAAATTTTATGTACAAATTTTTCTTTAGCAAAGAATTCCCCTGGAGCAAAATAGTCTTAGATAAAAAAGGAAGAAATGGATTTGAGAAACATGCAAATTTAAAGATTACAGATGTATGAAACACACTTAAAATACATCAAGTGTCTAAGGCCATTCTTGAAAGAACTTACGATTTATTCAGAATAAGCCTGACCAATTCTGAGGTCACATTTTCACAAGGTATTTAATTTAATATTCTAGGGCATTCTTTTTAAAATCCACATAAAAACTTTTATTAAAATGTTCAAATATTGGAAGTATTATTTAATCCCCAGATTAAAATGTTCAAGCAAAACTATTTATTACTTTAATTGTATATGTAAGATTGATAAACATCAAATTATTTATTAGAGAGATTTCATTAGATACATTAATATTGTTCTTGCTATGTCTACTAAATGGCCATTAGTATATAGTCATCTCTAAGAAAATAATTAATAAATAATTGATATTTAAAAACCCAGTGACTTATACTGGAATGATCTCTCTTCAAAACCCTATTTCAGGAACAGAATGTTCATATGCAATGTAATAAAAAATCCACAACTAAGGACCCAGGTTCTTGCCTGATTTACAATTACTGCTAAGAGTTCTGTTTCCAAGACTGCCTCCATGTCCTATACCTTCATGGTGACTCTGCTCTATGAAATCCCTAGAATAACCACAATATGTGCCATATGTGATGCACCATAACTAAGTGGTATGGGATCATCCACCCTGACTTTTGTATTTCTGACAAGCAACCCAACCAAAAAGGCATGTAAAGTTAAAATCTTCCGTCACTTATGTAAGATTCCCTAAGAACGATAGCCAATAGTATCACTCTATTACATTAAAAACACAACAAAAAGCCAGAAAAACTAAAAAAGAAAAGAAAAGAACATTTTCCTATTCACCCTTTGAATTTGTTTTTTATGAAAGCTGAGACAACTAAATGTGAAGTACAAAAAATTAAAATTAAAATAAAGATGGTTCTCAATAATGTTAGCAAAATTTGATCATTGTGTGCTGATAATTTTTATTTCCATGCAATGGAAAACTATAAAAAGACTAAAACATAAAGGCACAGAGGTAAATTCTAAAGATTCTCAGATCAGCAGCCAAGCAGCAGGCTGAATAGATAAAACTATTGCCAAGTATGGCCCAGAACACAAAATTTAAAGCAAAGCAAACAAAAATAAAAACTTACCTAGATAAAATGGGAATGTAAATTTAGAAATACATGAAAGATAAAAAAGACTATTGGAGAGTTAATTTTGGCTTTCTGTCAATTATTAATCAACCTTCTCCTTTATTTATTTTATTTGTTTTTAGCATTGCTCAAGGTTACTCCTGGATCTGTGCTGATGATGTTACTCCTGGCAGATATAGGGGACCATGTGGAGCCTAAGTCAGCCATGTTGAAGGCAAGAACTTTAAATGTGGTCACTGTAGCCCTGCAACATTTTCTTTTAATAACATACTCATAATTTTATTTGTACAGCATAACTGACTTATTTTGTATAATTTAGCAGACATTTTGTGTTAAATCCAACTTCAGAAAATTTAATACTGGGAACTAGGGAGATAAGTTAAACTATTAGAGCAAGTGCTTAACATATAAATCAGAGTTTCAGTTTACATTCCTGACATGGTCTCTATTCACTACCAAGAGTGTTACCCTCCATGCCCCACACCAGAAAACAAACAAACAAAAAAACAACTGTAGAAAATACTTCTTTCTATACCTGAGTAGTGTTTAATGAGGCCCAAAAACAAACAAATAAAAAACAATAGGTTAAAATTACGTAATCTTGAATCAGGCAAAACTTGTTTAACAGAGTTTCAGGTAATCTATGATGGAGAGATGAAAATAATAATTATTTTTTGTTTCCTGAGAGTAGCATTAATCATCCACATTTTTAGAATGGTCAAAGTCTTCTTTCATTTCTCTGTCAAAACTCTGATCTCCAGGGGCCAGAGACTTAGTATGGCATAAGATGCTTGCGTTGCACCTTGCCATTCTTGATTTGATGGTTCATTGCCCAAGTATGGTTCCCTAAACACAGGTAGGAGTGCTTATCACAGAGCCAAGAGGGAATCCTGAGCACAGGCACATGTGGCCCAAAGAACAAAAACAGAGAAACAAACAAGCCACCTAATTTTCTGACCTCAAAGGCAAAAAAGGGCCCAAGTACATCTATTCTGCTTTTGGTTTCCTTTTTTCCTTTTTATATGCAAACTGATGTTTATTTGCAAGTTCCCCCCACCCAAATCTGGCTTTTTCTGACTGACAGCAGGTTTTTTCAGCATATGAACTTGAATGGCATTGAACGCTTCGAATATTCTTTTCTCTTGCCAGGTCTCCTGTTGGAAGAAGACAGCATCTCTGTTGATTTTAACGAAAGTACTTTCTCTGCACATGTGATTTTTACTCATTGAAATGCATAACAAATGTTAAATAAATAGCATCAACAGATACATGTGAGCATTTTTTCAATTTACACAATATTTTGATACTCTATGTCATTCGGGTTCTCAGACATGTTTATGTACAAAAGAAGCTTATTGAGTCAATCTCAGAAAACTGTTTATTTAACCTCAAAAGCTTCACAGCCAATGAAAACAAGATAATTCACAGCAAATGGTGAATTTCCATTCTGACACTCGAAAGGAACTAAAGTTTTCTTTTTTATTTTATGTTCCAAAGTAGTTATGGAAAGACTTGCACACTTAAAATTTCATACAAAACAACATCTCTAAAATAGTGAGAGTACAATGAAGAGGCACGACGTTTAAGCATGTTTGCATATAGTGAAAGCAAGTCAATGAGCAGAATTTAGCATTTTATGTGAGAGACCGTATCTATTTACTGTGCTTCCAAGCAAAATGATTTTAAATAGGTAGTTCTCGTGTATGTTATCCAGTAACTTACTGAATATAATGAATTCTGAATTCCCTGGAATTCACATATTTGAATAAGAAGCAAAAATAATGGTTACCTATACTAATCTGAGATTTTATGCCAGTTTTTATTTCTCTTATTTATGATTAGTAAATAATTATTGCCTTTCAGATGCACATAGCAACTGATTATATAATAGTTAACTCTGATTGTGTAGTTCTTGTTACTGTTTCTTTAATTATAGTGTGGAAGAAAGACAATATATAACAAAACAAAAATATAATATGCGAGCAAAAAATCAAAGAAGTTAAGAGTGTCAGAATAAACATATGGACTTCCTGATAATTTATTTGACATCCAAGGCCAAGAAGATATTCCAGAAGCTAAGGTATTTGCCTTTTGTATAGCTGACCACAGTTTGATCCGTAGCATCACATATTAAACAAGGCCAAATATTCAATATATATAAAGCATTACCACGTTGACCAGTATCAACAAAACAATAAACAATAAAATGGAGAAGGGGTAAAAAATAAAATGGAGAGAAGCATGAACTGACACATTCTCAAGAAGACATACAATTGTTTGATAGGCATATGAAAATGTGTGCCATATTAATTAGTAAGAAAATGCAGATCCTAATTCTAAGATGTCACCATTGAGAATGATCACCAATGAGAATGATCCATATTAATAAAGGTGTGGATGAAGATGTAGTGAAACAGTAATCCTCATTATTGTTTGTGAGACTGTCATTGGAAATGGTAAACCTCTATGGAGAACATAATAGTAGTTTCTCAGAAGGATTAAAAAAAGAACTTCCATATGTTTCAGTAATTCGACTGCTTGGTATCTACCTCCAGAACAATAAAACACTAATTTTTAAAGAAATGTGACATTTCTTTAACTGCACAACTATTTATAATAGCCAGAATCTGAAAACAATCCTAAACCCAACAGTGGATGAGTGGCTAGATTGTGGTTTGCAAAGCAGCAAGGCTTTGCTACTCACATTTGAAAAAATGTGAAAAGTTTTATTTGTTTTGACTTGAAATTAGAGGCTACTGTGCTGTGATGTGAGTCAAAGAGAAAGGGTAGTGTTGCTTGTCTCCCCATATAAAGAGTGCAAAATAAAGCAAGGTTTATCAATAAAGTAAATAAATAAGACAGTGCCTGTTGAATAGAAACCCTGAGATACTGCAATATAACAGACAACTGAGATACTGCACTGGAATGTCCGAGAGAGGTTGTAGGGAAGTAGAGACCTGGAGATGACCATTGAACAAAATGGATAATCAGGCAATGATACAATATCATTGCATGCATAAAAAATATTTGTATGCTATTAAAAACCATGAAACAACTACTAAAGTAATAGCATGAAGGGTAGGGCGTTTACCTTGTATATGTTGGATCCAGATTTGATTGTCAGCCTCCATAATGTTCCCCTGAGACTGCCTTAAATAAGCACAGAATATTGCTGGGTCTGACACATATATACACATACATACATACATACATACATACATACATACATACATACATACATGAATGTATGTATTAGAAGATCTAACAGATACCTAAATATATGTATACATATATATAATATTTTAATGGCAACTGATAAATAATTTCTTACTAAAAGTAACCTTCAATCACATTTATATCTGACAAAGAAATAAGGATGAGGGTACAGAGTGAAAGGAAAAGGGGGAAAGAAACTATATAAAATGTTATATTATTTCTTATGGTAAATCTGTCACAGATTATTAAGACCAATGTGATCACACACTTTTATGGATTTCCTGTTACATAGTTTCTGCCTCTACAGTTTCCATATCATAAAAGATCTTTAAAATAAATTGCAATTTTCTTGCTAAAGAAAAAGAAGTCCAAATGCATGTGCTCTGTCATTTAACATAAAGCACACCATCTGGTGCTTGCTTTTTATTTAGCAATGCTCTATAATGACATATTAGAACAGATTTTTATCTGTTAATTACTAAGTAGTAAAAGTGATTCTCCTCTCACATTCAACAGAGAAAAATAAAACAGTTACAGTAATGGGAAAAATGTTCCTTAAGATTGAAAAATTACTTTAGAATTCATAAGTCAGTTTTGTACAATACAACTATTACTCAATGGTATACAAATTCAAAGCAGAGATAAAATAATTTCTTACTGCCTGCATTTTCATTTTTAAACTTGAAGTGATATTGGTAATAAAACACATACTATTGTCTGCAATGGGTAAAATAACAATATATATATGCATACTTGTATATATGTTATATACACAAACAACAGTAGAAACAATTTGAATGTGTACATACCCAACTTGTTTTTGTTGTTTTTGGCCAAAACTGGCTATTTTTCTGCTTCTAAGACTCAGGGAATCACTCAGGTATGCTCAGAGGACTATATGGAATGCCGAAAATAGAGCCTGGGTCATCCATCCACTTGCAAGACAAGTGCACTATTATTAGTACTATGATTCTGGCTCCATATATACATTTGCTCAACTGTGTAAGTCTTTATGATTAAACTGTGGATAAAAATGCACATTTATTTCAAATGTGCAGTTTCCTCTTAGAGCTCCTAACTATGAAAGAATGTGATTAGAATCAGATTAGAAATGAATAGCAAATGCTCTTATGATATATGATGCAAATAGTCTCTGCTGAAGATCATTTAAAAGAATTGTTTGTTAAACTAATCTCAAGAACTCTGCCAGGGTAGTACGGTGGGTAGTATTTTATCAAAAGTAATATTAAAGTGTAAATATATTGTATTCACATAATGCTCCATGCATGACAGGAGGACATTGTGGAATTATGGGCAACATTTTCACTCCTTTCAAGTAAATCAATGGCAAAAATCAGATGAATATATACACTAGCTGATAAACGTTGTAAAATACAGGCTCAAGACAAAATGTCTTCCTCACCTAAACCTTTGTTTAAAGACTTACAAGAAATTCCTGAATTTACATATTCAAGTGCAGGGAGTTTCAAAGATTTTTTTCTCTATCAATTTTAATTTGATATTGTATCTAGATTGTATTAAGAGTAAACCTTAAATGTAATTTTAAATTTTCTAAGCATTTTTACATTAAAGCAGAAACAGATAAGCCCTGTCACAGAACTCTGAATCAGATAATAAGTTAGATTTATAAGATTTTTTGCTGCCTGTTCTGAGATTATGTGTGTACATATTTTAATCTAATTTAACTGCTGCCGATCAGATGCTTCTTCTTTTATATTTATATGGATCTATATTTCACTTTCTTTATGGTCATTGAACTTCCATATTCAAGTTGACACAAAATTCTTAATTGGAAATACTACTGTCTATGGTCGCTTTGAGCTAATTATGATTGTAATGCTAAATTACTTCCAATGCAATACAGTATAAACAGGTTAATTCAATTACAGACAATAAAATAATTTATGTACTTTAAGAAAGAAGCTTATACAAATATTATATTATGAAGAAGTTTCTCTTTTAATATTTTTCTTTTTGGGTATTGTAAAATTAGCAAACTGAAGTCAAATAGACAAGATATCATTAATGCATTTTTAAGACCAAGTTTGCCTAAATATAATTGAAATCGATCAAAATTTATAATTAATATACTTGCTCTTTTCATTTTGCAATAAGTAATAAATCATCATATTCTATAATTGCAGATAAAATATTCTTTTATATGAAAGAAGTATTAGAAAAATACCCTAATATCTATTTTCTACTGGTATACATTTTTTGGAAATTAAACCACTTTTTCAACTCTTGGTGATACTAAAATGACACACTAAATGCATATAGTGCATATGGTTGGACTTTCTTAATAGTGAATTGTCTTTCCTTACAAGACTCCCTATGTTTTTATTCTGCCTTCAAATAATGCTAATTATTGGGGAAAAAAGTCTAGAGAAAAATGTGGAAGTCATGAGTTAAATCTAACAAAACTACATATTCAAAAGTTTATTAAATTTAGAATCACCTATTACCTTACATATATCAATATGTCTTTCAGGTTTTATTTATTTATTTATTTATTTATTTATTTATTTATTTTTTTTTTTGGTTTTTGGGCCACACCCGGTGTTGCTCAGGGGTTACTCCTGGCTGTCTGCTCAGAAAGAGCTCCTGGCAGGCACGGGGGACCATATGGGACACTGGGATTTGAACCAACCACCTTAGGTCCTGGATCGGCTGCTTGCAAGGCAAAAGCCGCTGTGCTATTTCTTCGGGCCCCAATTTTAGGTTTTATTTAATGAAAACAATTATGCTATCATTTTTGTAGAGAGACATTTATCATTGTAATATCCTCAATGTAACTTCTTTTTTTTTTTTTTTTTTTTTAGGAAAGGAAGATTTATTTTACTTAAGGGAAAAAGGCTAATCAAGTCAAACTAAAATCAAAACCTCAAGCCACAACTTGTGGTCTTTCAATAGACTGAAGCTAAAAATCAGATAAAAACCCTTAAGTTCCTCCTTCCAACCATCTCTACCATCTCCTGTCATCAATTTTTTTATTGTGGGGGTGGTTTGGGCCATGTTGTCTGTCCCCTCACTATCTAGATGTTCATAGGGATAACATGGTGCCAGGGATCAACCCAGGGTTTTCTGCATGCAAGGCAAGTCCTTAGTATATGTAATATCTCTATGGCCTCATCTCTTTGCACTCTTACTCCTTTGTTCTATCTGACTCATAAATATGTTTGTTCTCCACTGCAAATCTGAGAGTTTCAGTATGATCACCTAAATTGATATTCATGGAAAGGGAATATTTAGGGGTAAATTTGTTCACATGAAAAGGATAGTCACTTTTCTTTCTTTTTTTTTTTTTTTTGTAACTTCTATCACTTAATATTAGAATATATATTTTGCTCTTATTTATAATGTTTTTCAAATTCTATCTTATATAAGAACAGATATCTCTGTGTTCATGTTAACTTATTTATTCATGTAGCTTTCATTATAATCTTTCCCTATGATTTGTTTCAGGTGTATATGTTTTATCATTGTTTTAAGTCAGTTTGCAAGCCAAATAAGAAAACTTTCTATTTGTAACTATTAACAAACTATTAACTATTATTGTAACTATTAACTTACTATTATTATTTGTAACTAGTAACTAGTAATTATTAACTTACTTTCATAGTAAAAGTCCTTCACAAGTGTTATATAACTAATAAATTTAGTTTCAAATCTATCATGCATATAATATTATTTTGTTATGTTTATCATGATATAGAGTTCTGTGTCTTTATCATGTTATTTTATGCTTTTGGTATTTAAGATTTGGACTTTTCTCCTACTGGATATCTTTTTAATTTATTATCATTTTTAAGGATTTTTTTAATTCTTTTCTAGACTAATCCTTTTAGCCATTTATATTGATATTTTGCTTAATAACTACTATGTAACAGGTCTATTTATTTCACTTTAACCTTCTTTTTATTTTTTAACTATTTATTAATACTACTCTCTCAAAATATTAAACCCAATAGCTCAGATCAATAATAGTACAGCTGGCAGGCTTTCAGATACCTGACCCAAATTTGATTTTATATATCACATATTGTCCCCTTCACTCAGCTGAGAGGGATCTCTGATTCCAAATCCAAGAGTAACTTCTGAGGACTGTTGGATGTAGAACTAAACCTGAAAGAAAAAAAAGGTGAACAATATATATATATACTTACATATATATACATCTCTTATTATATACATACATCATATATAAAACACATATGATTAATGTATCATTTTATTTATGCATATCAGAAAGTGAAGCAGCAAAACAATAACCTCAAACATCCACTCATTGTCCTGCCCTCAGTTTTTGCTGGTTTCTCATATTCATCTGACCAGAAAAGAACCTGAAGGCTCAAGCAACTCTTTTACATAAAATCAACATACTGGGTGAGATGGAAATGTGGGCAACAGGAGGAAAAGATCAGTACATTCACACAAGCCTTTCTTTTTTATAGAAAAAATTACTATAAAAAACCTATTATATCAATGTAGAATAAAGAAAAAGTTTTAGTCAAAAATATCTGGGCCATAAAGAAAGCATTATATTTTCCCAAGATACACAGTAAATATTGCCATCAATTTTACTTTATACCTTAATTCTTTCTTGTTTTGCACAACTTCTATCCAATATCTTTTTAAATTTATGACTGAAGACAGCATACTCATTTCCAAGCTAATAGAGCTGATGAAAGCAGTAGATGGCCAGAACTGGAAAATGAAATTCTTTGCAGTATGGGTATATCTAAACCAGTTCAATTTTTATCTTAGTTTAAAGGATGTCATCTATGTGACTAAATTTTGAAAATTATCTCTTTCAAAAACTATAAAACTCTTAATATTGTGGAAAATAAGCATTTATAGATTTTTTTAAAAAACAGACTTTCATACTTATTTTTATACAGAAAATAAATATAGCAAGGCATTTTGCAGCATATAAGTTTCATATAAATTTTATGCTCTAGATTTTTAGCTATTTTGAATAATTAGAGACTTGCTAATGATTAAGAATAGAACAGTAGGTTGTAGAAAAACTATATTATTTAAGGTGAATGACAGAAAAAGTTTATTATAGCCTACATTTGGGTCATTGAACTCTAAACCAGTCCTAAACCAGTGTGGACAATTTGTGCTTTGGTAATATTTTAATATTTGGTAATATTTAATAAATGAGAAGTTATGAACAGATATTTCTCAGAGGAAACAGAAAGATGGCCAGTATAAGCCATAAAACTTGCTCAGCAGCACTTATAATGAAGAAAATCCAAATCAAGTGTAAAATGAGATACCATCTCATATCAGTGAAAGTGGCACTTATTAAAATAGTTGGAATAATCTGTGTTGACAGAAATATAGAGAAAAGAAAATTCATCCAATATTGCTAGAAATGTTGTGTGTTGAAAGTTGAATGTCATTGTGATTTCTAAGTGAACTTAGAATTGGACTTTCAGGGGCCGGAGAGATAGCATGGAGGTAAGGCCTTTCATGCAGAAGGTCAGTAGTTTGAATCCCAGCATCCCATATGGTCCCCTGCGCCTGCCAGGAGCGATTTCTGAGCAGAGAGCCAGGAGTAACCCCTGAGTGCTGCCTGGTGTGACCCCCCCAAAAACAAACAAACAAAAAAAGAATTGGACTTTCATTTGACCAAGTAATTTCACTGTTCGGCAACTACACTCAGGGCAGAAAGCACACATCATTGTTTTTTTTTTTTTTTTTTTTTTTTTTTGGTTTTTGGGCCACACCCGGTGACGCTCAGGGGTTACTCCTGGCTATGCGCTCAGAAGTCGCTCCTGGCTTGGGGGACCATATGGGACGCCGGGGGATCGAACCGCGGTCCGTCCTAGGCTAGCGCAGGTAAGGCAGGCACCTTACCTTTAGCGCCACCGCCCGGCCCCGAGCACACATCATTGTTAATGGCAACACTTTCTACAATACGGAACCAACTTAAGTGTCCAATAACAAATGAATAATTATGAGATGTATTATATATATAGAATAAAACATTATGCAGCTGTAAATAAAGGTAAAATCATGCAATTTGTGGCCACTTGGTTGTAACTAGAAGATGTCATATTGAGTAAAGCAAGCCAGAGAAATGTAGAACATATATAGAGTAATATCTCATATCAGTGGCATATAACATAACTAGGTAAGAACATTTAATGTATTAAAGAGGGGATGCCAGAAACTCAAAGAATAAAAAAACTAAGGAAAAAAAATAAAGGAAAGTAATGAGGGAACAGGGATCAGGGACCTTCTTTAGACCAGTGATGTGGGAGATTGGTATCTCTGTATTTCCAAAGCACAACTCCAACAATACAAAAAATATGAGCTTCAAAGTACAACTATAGAACTCTGAAATGTACTTTTAGGGTGTAATTCAGAAACAGGATGTATTGGAACACTGATAGAAAGAAGTTGACACTGATCATAAGATTGATGTTGAAATATTATATGCCTAAAACCCAACTATTAATAATTTTGTAAATTATAATTTTTAAAATTAAATTTTAAATGTATGGCATAAATGAATATAACTCCAGCTGAGGTAATAGAATATACTAACTCAGCATGAGAAACAGAAATAATGACTTCTAGACAAATATACGGTAGAGAAGATTAACACTATCCATAGAAAAAATATGAGAAGCAATACTATTCTGTATCAAAATTTTACTATATTGATAAAACAGCAAAAATCCACTTTATTCTTGAATCTTTGTATACAAAAGAGGTGGTTCAGAGAACAATTTGGGTGGGAGAATAGTTTTCCTCTTCACAGTTCCTGCATGTATGCTATAGTCTTCTGAAAAAAGAACATTGCATTCCCTTTGTATTCTCAAATGCATTTTTTATCAGGAGAATAAATATAAAATTCATGAATTATAATGGAGAAAAATGTAGGCTGTTATTTTTCAACTGCATCATGTCATGAATAATTGTTACTTTATATCAAACAATTGATAAAAGAAGTATCCAAGGATAAAAAAATCTCAGGTGCCATTCAATTTAAGTAGTACTTCAAATATACAAATGTTAAGACTTTTTTATGAACAGTCTCATAAATTTCTTGCCATATGCATATGAAGTACATATTCATTAAATTTATGAACACTTCTATAGTCATTGGAGATTTTAAGATGCGAAAAAAATAATTTATTGCTTTATTTTTTTGTATTTCACTGCAAGTTTTCATGTATTATTAACTATGTAGAAATACCTCTTACCATAAGAAAACTGTTTTTAACTTATTTTCATGTAGATTGCTTATACAAAAAATAGACAATATATTTTTCAATGTAACACGCACACATGGCCACACCCAGTGCTCAGGATTTACTCCTGGTTCTGTGTATAGGGGTCACTCTTCCAACCACCTGTGCTTTAAAGATAAATGCACTTCTGGAGATCAAACATAAGCAAACCATATGTAGGCAAGGGCAAGTGTATGTACCTATGTACTATCTCTCCACCCCATATGTACTTTTTTTAAAGAAGCACAGTCATACAGGTGATATACTCTATTTTCACGTAAAGAAAACAAACTGAACTTAATTTTTAGTTAAGTCAGAACCATCGTTTTATATAGGTATCTAGTATTGGTCTTACTTTATTTACATTAAAAAATGGAAACAATGTCAGACTTGGTGTAGAAGGGCTTGCATCATTTCTTACTATTCACCATTGAATATGTGACTTGCTGTGCATTTTGATGTTCAGTGGTGTAGGAATCCTTATGAACTCCACATGCCAAGTTGGGAATACTTATCTACCTGAAAGATAAAATTGTTCAACTCAATATTAGGGAAAAAATTTGACAGCAAAGGTAAATGATCCTCTGATCCATTATTATAAATAGTAACAGTGCATCCCAGTGGTTGTACTTTATTATTTTTAAAAAAGGAAATATTAAATAAATGCCTCTAGAAAGTCAATTTGGTTTATCTTATGCTTATTCTAGAATGCAAATTTTGAACTTATAAAATATTTTTGTACTACATTACTACAGCAGAGTAGGATGATTGATTTGCACAGGATCAACTGGATTTGCTCCTTAGAATCACAGATAGTCTGCTGAGCCTGCCAAAAGCCATGAAAAACTGCATATGTAGCTCTAAAACTAAATAATAATAATAATAATAATAATAATAATAATAATACTGGATCAATGCATCTTTTATAAAGTTTAGAATCAGTACTACGTGAAATACAAAAACATTAATAGGCTTTTGTAAATGAGAAAGGCAATATAGATAACAAATGACAAAGAGGTAAAAAATATTGTGGCCCTGTTGCAATTGTGCTTAGAAGTGGCCAAATGTATTTAAACACTTTGAAAGGGTGAGTTTATGAATCTTATAGGAAAACTTTGAGACCTTGACTAAGGACTTTAGTCTCTGCCTTTATGCATGAAGAAACACAGGACGGCCAAAATTGTAGAAGATAGTCTGATTTATAATAAATGAAGTATCTAAACTCCTGTATTCATTGTAAAAGTTTTAGCCAAGAAATAGTATAGAAATAAGAGAAGAAAAGAATGATTTCCTACTGGACCCTATACATAATGATCATTAGAGAGCTAAGGAGTGCTTGGAAATAACTAAAAGTTCAATGTCAGATAGTATTGATTAGGAACTCAACAAATCCTTGGTTGAGACATTTCACTGGACGTGGAATATGGTCAGTTCACAGATGCTGATAGCATTCAGGATCTTGATCCTCAGGACCTCTTGCTAGATTTTCAGACTTTGAGTTTGATTGAGAAATGATAGTAGAGATTACAAGCTTAATACAGGACATACATCACCCTAACTTAATAAACTTCTATGTGTCAGATCCCTCTGCACTTTATAGTCTGGCATCTCACTTTCCCCAGGCAAACAATCTAGAGGAAAGAGAAAACTCAAGAGATCTAAAGAATGAAGATATGCTATTGTAAATATAATCTTGGAAATAGATCTAATAAATTCTACTTATATTGTTCACTTCTGTCAGTAATTCTAGTCCATACTCATGAAAGAAATAATCACCCAAATGTATGAATTTCATGGAAATTAATTGGAGAATATCTTAAAGCATATTCATAACTTCTCAGAAAACTATTTTTTAAGGGTTTTAAGAAAGCAACCTAAAAGATTTTTATAACATGTATATAATTATATAATCAAGAAGATAGGTTATTTACTTTCTTTTTTCTTGGCATAGATTCCCAAATGAGACATTAAAATCATAGAGAATATTATGCTCAGTGGGAAAATGATTATAAAGAGAGAAGAATATTGTTGGAAACTATGGCATTTATTTAGGAAGAGCATGTATACTAATAATCAGAAACATGATTTAAAAGGTAAGCTCAAATATCGAGAAGGGTCTCAATTCTAGAAAAATTTGCACAAAAATTAATTATGTGAAGCCAAAAAATTATTTGAGTGTGATTGGTGGAAATGGAGTGGGGGTGTTTTGTTCAATAGATGATACAGCAATAAAACTTTTAGTTAAAAATATTCTGATAATATACTATAGGAAAATACACTCTATATCAGTGGTCATGGAGGGTAATAGAAGTTCCAAAAGTAGCAGGTTGATTGAATAGTTATCTACAGGAAGGTACAGGGTACAGGAAGTAGTTTGTGCAGGGTTTTTGGGTCACAAATCGCTCCTGGCAGGTTTGAGGGACCATATGGGATGCAGGGATTCGAACCAATGACCTTCTGCATGAAAGGCAAACGCCTTGCCTCCATGCTATATCTCTCCAGCCCCCTTATTTATTCTTTTATTTGGGGCGGGGGTACACCCAGCAGCGCTCAGGGTTTATTTCTGATTCTTCGCTCAGGAATCGCTCCTGGCTCAGGGGACCATATGGGATGGCAGGATTGAAACTGCATCTGTCCTGGGTCAGCCATGTGCAAAGCAAATGCCCTACCGTTGTACTACCACCCCTGCCCATGTGAAGGGTTTTAATAATATTAACCCTGTTATAAAAATGACATATTCCAATATAAAAAAGCAAATACCTCCAGGATAATTTTTTGTTGATACCACGGCTTGAGAAAACTGTATTTTACCTATATTATAATGCATTAGACATTATATATGCAGTATAAAAGTAAAAGAAACCAACAAGATTAGAGTAAGAAATGTCATTAACTGAGAACGGAAATTATTTAAAAAGAGCAACTATAGGGTAATGGTAATGATTTCAGTTTTGTACACATTAAATTTTCTATAACTTGGAATATCAAGTTATTAATATCTAGCAGAAACTAGTGCCTAAGAGCTAAATATATAAGAATCCTTGACAGAATTTATGTTAGAGTAAAGAAACAAAATAGTAGGTTAATGTTCAACAAAAATAAATATTGTAAGGAAAATAAATCCCTAAAATACTGACATGTACTATTATATGAAAAGCAGTCTGAGAGAACAAAAATGCATTACTGCAAATAGTACACTTGTCTTGCACAGGGCTGACCTGGGTTCTATCATTGCATCCCCCATGCTCTTTTAAGACCCATTAAGAGTAATTCTTGATGCAGAGCTAGGAGTAACCCCTGAGCATTGCCAGGTGTGTCACCTTTCAAACAAAGAAAGAAAGAAAGAAAGAAAGAAAGAAAGAAAGAAAGAAAGAAAGAAAGAAAGAAAGAAAGAAAGAAAGAAAGAAAGAAAGAAAGAAAGAAAGAAAGAAAGAAAGAAAGAAAGAAAGAAAGAAAGAAAGAAAGAAATAAAGATAGAGAAAGAAAGAAAGAGAAAGAAAGAAAGAAAGAAAGAAAGAAAGAAAGAAAGAAAGAAAGAAAGAAAGAGAAAGAAAGAAAGAAAGAAAGAAAGAAAGAAAGAAAGAAAGAAAGAAAGAAAGAAAGAAAGAAAGAAAGAAAGAAAGAAAGAAAGAAAGAAAGAAAGAAAGAAAGAAAGAAAGAAAAGTCTGAGGAATAATAAAAGCATCATCACAAATAGCAATATTGACACTCTGAGTATGTGGGAAATGGATTTCTAAACCTCAAACATTAATATTGAGGTTATTATAAATAATGATATATTTTAACATAAAAAGAGCAAATAACTCCAGAATGATTATATATTGTTAACATGCTTTGAGAAAGCTATATTCTACTTATAATAAAATATATATGACATTGGATATGTAGTAAAAAGGGAAAAGAAACCAACAAATTTAGAGTAAGGAATTTACTCTGATGTTAAAGGCATCAGTACTTAAGTAGTCATGGAAAACTAACGCCAAAACACAAACAAATTGAAATGAGTCTTTACTATAAGTAACTTTGTATTAATTGCTCAAGATAGTAAAAAAAATGAAATTTGTGTATTCATAGGACCTAAAAATTTATTTCATCATAAAATATACATACGTAGTTCAAACACTTGTGTCACTAAGTGTAGATAATTTAAATTTATATAATAAAGATGTGTTACATAAAAATGAATTATAATACTAAAAGTTAAATTGGTGGTTCAATTATTAGACTAACAGCATATGACAAACATCTCATAGTCATGAAATAAATACATTATTCTTTTTTAAGAGAAATAGCCCTAGGTGTGGGTACCTAAATAATCAAGGTACATTTTAAATTTTCATAAAGTATGCCTTTATATATACTTCTTTTGAAAATGAATTAGTGTTAATTATAGAGAGAGACAGTAAATGAATAGATTATACTAAGAAAACAGTTTCATGACAAAATCTATTAGAAGTTGATCACCTTTCAAAAGTACTGTAAGGAATGTTATTCAATAAATCTAGCTATTGAGAATGACATACCTGGCCTTCAAGCAAAGTTTCCATGCTAGTTTTAGTTTAATCTAAGTCCCTGCTGTAGCTAAATGTCAACAGCATCTGACAGCTAGTCCAGGATTGATATGACATGAGTTGCCTGTCTCACTTCACCAGTTCCTGGCAGGCGGGCATTTACTTCATGAAAACCATATCAAAAATATCATACCAATATTACTTAGACATAGCATATTCCCTTCTCAGCAAGGAAATAGCAGTGAGTATGTATTTAAGTGAAATAATTCACAAAATTTTGATTGAGAGTTTGTACAATTTTTATCATTTATATTCTAGACCAATAAAAATAAAATATTAATTATTCTAAGACTTTTTCTCTGTTTTATACTGTCATTGTTACTGATTGCCCAAAATAAATGAAATTGTAATTATTATAATATTACTTTCTGATTACTAAATATCAAGAATTTGTTTAGAATAGGTGCCAATAACTTAGTATTTTAGTAATAAGTTTCAATAAAGTATAAAAGTAGCAAATATTAAGTATGGATCAATGATTAAAATTTTTAGCAAAACTTAATTTCTTAAAATGAGAAAAAATTGATATAAATGTCTTCAATAATATCAAAAATTATTTTGTTTTGTGTATTCTGCCTAAATCTTAATTGCTCCCTCCAAAGATGCTCCATTTTTCTTTCTCTACTTTTTAGAACGGATTCTTTCCTATTTGATCTCTTTCTAGTGTGGATGTGCTTAAGATTATTGCCACTCTACTCTAAAATACACAACTGCATAAAAAGATTTAATACCATTATGTTTTAGAATAAATTATGCTGCAAATTATTTATTCTAAGATTGCGAAGTGAATTTTACCTTAAGAGTGTAGAAAAATTTAAAATTCTATAATAACAATACTTTAGTTTTTGATAAGTGGAAGTTATGTCAGAAAGAATTCAGAACATAACTTAAGAGCAGCAATATTTCTCCATGTCAGTAGCTGTGAGATATAATAGGAAGTTGCAAGCATACTACCTTTAAGCAAATGCCAGAGTGCTGAATCCCAATACGAGTATATGTTTGCCCTGCAGAGACACTGTTCAAATGATGTAGTCAACTGCTTTAACTCATCACTGTCATGAAGACCCACAAACCTTCTCCCAGGCTATCTTACCACTCTCAAAATTCTAACTTCCTACCTACCTGCTTTTATCCCACATCCTCCAGAGAACCTGTAATCAGAGATTAATGACCTAATGGATAAATTACTCAAACCACTTTCTTAATCCATTATCTGCTGAGATGCTATAGGAAAAATAGATAAACTCATAAAACCAAAGATTTAATGGCTACTTTGTCATGCAATCCTATTATTTTTGCATGAGGACATTTTTTGTCACAATAATTTTCTAAGATATTTTGTTGGTACAGACACAACATATTGGAATAAAAAAATATTTTCTCAAAAAATATATAGACAAACACTTCCAAACACATTTACTCTACAACTGAAAAAAGAAAACCAATTTTCACCTGAACATTGGACACTGTAAGAGAAATCCCAAACCACCCAGGGGAGCAGTGAAATTCAGTCTGGTAGTAGATAGCTCTGTCTTTGTTATATATTAGTAGTAATGCATTAGTGTGATTTATAGTCAGAATCTTATGAATTGGTAAGGTGACATAATCTTAATTAATAGACTTACATAAACATGGAAATTTATTATTTTTAAAATGTGTGTACTTAAATACAAGATTATATAATAGAAGTCTATGCTAAAATATGTAAGAGTAGGTTGTATATCTATAGGGTTATTTAGAAGGCATTGGGATATTTAACAGAAAAACTATGGACTAACACAGATATCTGTATTCAACAATTATTTGAACATGTAGGCAATCACATGCCTACATATTAGAAAATCATTAAACAATAGGACCAAGAATACACTGTTTTAGAAGCTACATGTGGAGAATTGCTTACAGTTTTTGTTAAAATGGTTTAAATTTTTGTTTGAGAAAAGAATAATTTAAAAAGAGCACCCCCTTCACCAGTGCAACATTGCCACCACCAATTCACCCCATCTCCCTTGACCCGCAGCCCTGCGTGCATTCAAGACAGGCATTCTACCTCTCTCACTCATTAACATTGTCCTGGTTGTTGTTCATGTTCTTCTTGAGGTGAGCTTCATATCCTTCCGTCCCTCATCTCTGGGTATTATAAAGCTTGAGTGTAAAAAGCTTCCTTTGTTTTTTCTTAAATTTTGGGAAGAAATCAGCCTCAAAAACAAAAAATAAAAACTAGACTATTTTTCTAATAAAGTGACTGATTTTTGTTGATGCATTTCCTTTATATTATCACTGTTATTGACATATCAAGCCTTCTTGACCCCTATCTGCCTGAGTTGTGGACTTCCTACTTTCAAATGCATTTCTGTAAAACAGACCTGAACAGTTCTGCTCAGGACTCATATCTATGAGCTTTTTATTCATTTTGATGCCGTATTCTCTCTTGTTCATGTATCTTTATTTTCTTGGTACTCCAAGTCTAGGATAGGCACATAATTTATATATTTTCAGCTTGAATATTCTAGGCACATATCTATATTCCTTCAAGGCACATATAAGCAAAGTAAATGTTAGATTAAATCATGAATCTTGTTTATGAGCCCTGTTTGCTTATTATTGTACAGCCTGCCCTCCCAAAGACCCTGGGGGGGAATTTTCCTAATCTCATTCGAGGCATGTCTGGTCTCCATTTTATTTTATTAAATTCAGGTTTGAACTTTGTAATGGCACCACACTGGTACACAGGTTATAAAGAAAAAAAACCATAAATATCTGTTTATCAAAAGATTATTAAAAACAAATATAAAATGAAGAATCAAAGGGCATGTTTATTAAAGGTACTGTTAAAAGACAGATTATATAATTAATGATATTTTATTTGCAACATTTCTATCAGTGTTCATAATCCGAAGGCTGAAGCAATAATACAACAAATAGAGTTTTTGTCTTGCACAGGGCCAACATAGGTTTGATTCGAGCATCTTCTATAGCCCTCCATGCTTGCTAAGAGTGATTTCTGAGTGAAGATTCAGGAGTAACCCCTGAGTACCTTTGGGTGTGGTTCCCAAATAACAAACCAAACAACAACATTTTGTGATATAAATTTTTTTTGGTGTTTTTTTTTGGGGGGGGCCACACCCAGCGTTGCTCAGGGGTTACTCCTGGCTGTCTGCTCAGAAATAGCTCCTGGCAGGCACGGGGGACCATATGGGACACCGGGATTATAACCAACCACCTTTGGTCCTGGATCAGCTGCTTGCAAGGCAAACACCGCTGTGCTATCTCTCCGGGCCCGATATAAAATTTTTAGTGTTTGTTTTTCAAGTTTTCAATAGTGCCTGTCATAATAACATTAAAAAATTTAAATAAAAATAATAAAATACAAAAAAATTTTAAATACAAAATACAGATAAAATTTAAGTGGTGTAATTAGTTTGGAGTAATATATATGATTATAAGCTGGAGTGAGATTATTCAACTTCTTTACCATATTCATCTACTGAAAGTGATATAAATATTTCAGAACCCTGAAATGTCATACAATTTCAAGTAAATTAACAGAACTGTAGATTGTTCATGATAATGTACTATAAAACACCACACAATGGAATATTATCTAACTTCCATCAACAATTGAATGTATTCTCAAAATGCAATCATTTCAACAATGACATAGACAATCTATCTCTGGTGTCACACAATGTTATTCCTGTATATTGTAAATTTATAGGAGCCTCCAATAGAAGTTTTTGCTGAATGAGTCAGTCTTAAAAACAATACTTTCAATGCTGAATTCACTGATGAAAATGATAAAAACAGATGAAAATACCTACTGGTATCAGACTTTATAAGAGTAGTCAAGTAGGAAAAGATCAGGGCATGGATAACTGACATAAAAAAGGTTTTGAACAGGTAACTCTCTTTGACCTTATAATTGGCCAGTACAAAATACAAAAAGCCCAGAAATCCACAAAACATTTGTGGATGATGATGATGAAGAAGGAGGAGAAGAAGAAGAAGAAGAAGAAGAAGAAGAAGAAGAAGAAGAAGAAGAAGAAGAAGAAGAAGAAGAAGAAGAAGGAGGAGGAGGAGGAGGAGGAGGAGGAGGAGGAGGAGGAGGAGAAAGAAGAAGGAAGAAGAAGGAGGAGTAGGAGAAGAAAGAAGAAGAAGAAGAAGAAGAAGAAGAAGAAGAAGAAGAAGAAGAAGAAGAAGAAGAAGAAGAAGAAGAAGAAGAAGAAGAAAAGAAAAGAAGAAGAAGAAGAAGAAGAAAGAGCAGCTTACCTGGACAGCAATGGACAGAGCCCAGAGTTCCAGTAACAAAGCAATTTTATCAAAAGTAAGTATCAACATGACATAGGACCATCATGGGACCTGAACTACAGTCAATAACTGAAGAATATATTACCAGGAATAGAGAAGAAATGACAATACTCAAAGCATCTGTTGTTACATGTGGATTTCTAAAAACCTAAAGATACGCTAAGAAAAAAAAAGATGTTTCAGACCATAGCACTGCTAAGAATGAGACCTGGACACAAAACCCAGAGGCAGAAATAGCTCATGAGCACCACTTGGTTTGAAATAAGTCATCCCCTAAAATAGTAAAACTAAACAATATTCTTATGTCTGGTGAATTTTTGTATTCTTTAGAAAGATCATTATTCAGCAATAAACAGTAGCAAGAAAGCTTTGCCTAGAACAAAAGCATAGAGAATTAGGAAAAAAAAAAAAAACTAAACACAATAAGTACAAAATTTTAAAAAATTACTCCATGTCCCTATCTTTAGACCTTTGCTTAGAAGAAAGGACAAATGTCTAGAGACATCTAGGAGTTTGATGTTCCTATCCCCTTGACAGGTTTCAATCATCCCTGTCAATTCTTCCTTCCATATTACAAGAGAAGTTGGAGAAATTAAACTGGCTGCTTCATCTGTTTTCAAACTGTAGCAACTAGTTTGATAAAGTTGGGAGCAAGGGATGTAGGTAGCCCGAGAAAACAGCTTCGGGTGAGTTGCTTGCCTTTTTGTTTTTTTTTTAAACAAAACGTCTTTATTTGTGACATACAAATACATCCAATATAAAACAGACCAGAGTTCCCTTAGTTTCCAGTGACAACAAATTCTAAGGAAAGAAAATAATTATCAATGGGGTTATCTCAAAATTTCTCTCCCGCTCCCAAAGAAGTTAGAGCCAAAAACCACACAAGTCAATAAAAAGAACCTGAAAGCATGGAGGCAAGGAGTCTGACAAAACAAGTGCTGATCACCCAAGGGCACAGACGCTCAAATTCCCCTTTACAGGAGGCAGCTAATTATGCTGTACTTCCTGAAATCCATGATGACACTTAATAGCCAACTTCTTTTTTGGTTATTTTTGTCTTTTTTGTTTTTGTTTTTCTATTTTATTTTGTTTTGTTTGGACAATCCACACCTGGCAGCGCTCAGGGGTTACAACTGGCTCTGTGCTCAGAAATCGCTCCTGGTTTGGAAGGCCCATATGGGATGCTGGGGATCAAACCTGTATTCAACCTGGGTCAGCCATGTGCAAGACAATGGCCCTGCCGCTGTGCTAACCATTCTGACCCAATAATAATAACCAACTTTTCATGGAAGCATGGATTCAAGCTTGAGCCAAGATTCATTCTTTGTAGGAATCAGAAAAATGTGAAATAATGAAGCACATAATTGTGGGGGGTTGTATTTGTATGGGGCCACACCAGGAGTTGCTAAAGTTCCACCAGTCTCTGGCTCAGAAATTATCCCTGGCAGTTTTGGGGACCATATGGACTTTGACTCAGGTCAAAGGCTTGCAAAACAAACAATGGTAGTACCTGCTGTGGTCCCAGCAATAATTTTTTAGTGAAATAAATTCAAAGAGATGTGAAGGGGTTAGAAGAGAGGAAGGCTTATTAAAGAGAGAACATAGCTTCTCTGAAGTAGAACATGCAGAGAATAGCTTTGGAGAAAGTTAACTTCAAATCTTCTAATTGGCTTGGCCTGAAATTCTCTGCAGATACAAAGATTAATCTGGATTTCTCACAGGAAGAAGGAGCTTTGTATCTTAATGGTCTTTTCATATTCATTTTCTCAGGGTCTCATCCTTCTTTGGGTATTAGCTCAACTGTTTCATTTCCAAAGAGCCTAGTATTTGCATCTCAAAGGGATGTGTTCCTCAAGCATTTCAGTTCCTTCAGGGCTGGGCAATTTCTCCCCAAGATAGAGTTTAAATTGAAGAAAATTTATTTAGAAAACAGAGAGGAAAGAAAAAGATAAATTAAGAACACAAATTTCTGGAGAGAAACAAACAGAAAAGTAAATACGATTGTCTGAGTCTGGAGTTTTCTGCCTGTATAAAAATCTGGGTGCAGTCACTAAGAATTTGTACTCTTCTTCATGGTCCTTTCATAATCTTATCATTGAACTTTAGACTCTGCAGAAGCTTTTTTCCTCAAGAGTCCATCCTTCTAAATCTGGGGGGTGGTTGGGTGGTAGGTAAACTTCTACATTATAAAGGTGCACAAGGTTTGCTTCTCAGAGGAATGTGTTTCTCTTGCCTTTGTGTTTCCCACAGAGCAATAGCTTTTTTTTTTTTTTTTTTTTGGTTTTTGGTTTTTGGGCCACACTCGGCGGTGCTTAGGGGTTACTCCTGGCTGTCTGCTCAGAAATAGCTCCTGGCAGGCACGGGAGACCATATGGGACACTGGGATTCGAACCAACCACCTTTGGTCCTGGATCGGCTGCTTGCAAAGCAAAAGCCGCTGTGCTATCTCTCTGGGCCCAGAACAATAGCTTTTTAAATTTCATTATTTTCCAAAAGCTAAATACCAGGATCACCCTAGCTTTCTGCCTGCAGCACAACCAAAAAATATGAAAGGTTTTAAATACCCCCAAACCTTAACTCAATTTCTAATTTGCTGCTAATAGCAAATATGAAATTTCTTTTGGCCTTTATATATATATATATATATATATTAAAATAATAATTTTTATTGTGACCAAAAAGTGAGTAACACATTTTAGAGTAATATGGAAAGTACATAGTGACAATGAATCAGGGCCATTCCCACCACCAGGGTTGCACTCCCTCCCCCTCTTTTCCCCCTCTTTTCCCAGCATGTGTCCCATATCTCCCTCCTTTGCACCCCCCCAGCCCCTGGGTGCTAGTGTAACTGTTCCCCTCTGTGTATAGCTTATTGTATACAGGGTATTGATTCTGTTGTTGATGTTGGGTTTGGTGTTTAATTCTGCTCATTTTTTAATTCCACTCAATGTTCACACAGCAGTTTGATCTTGGTACCATTCATGTTGAAATTTCCCTCTCAATTCATGAGGCAGAACAAGATGATTCAAGTTGTGTGGTTCTGCTGGAAGAAAACAAAAATGAGAAAATAAATATCAACAGCAACCAAAAAAACCCAACATTTAAAAAAAATAAAGACATTAACTATAAAAATAAATCACCAAATAATAATGACAAGAGTGGAAAAGAAAAAAAAAAGAAGAAAAATGAGAAAAAGTTAAAAGAAAAACAAACACACAAAAGGAGTGCTGGTGTGGTAAGGTTTTGTTTTGTTTTGTTTTGTTTTTGTTTTTGTTTTTTTTTGCCTAGGCATAGTAAATATTGGGGAAGTAAGAAAGGAAATTCCCTTGGCTTAAGAAATTCAGGGTTTCTCTGCTCTTGTAGCATACTGTCCTAGAAGGCCCACAACAAACTAAAGCAATAGGCCCAGCAAGACACACAAGGTTCCTGCTACTGATTTCAGATCACACATACTTTAACCAGATAGAGAATAGTATAGAGACAATATTGAAAAAGGAAGCCTCAGTTTCCCCTTCCTAACTGCTATGAACATTCCTGTTTTTGATTGCCCCCATTCTACCTACATTTTTAACTTTCCTGTTAATTCTTGGTGTCTTCTGATATAACAAGTCATTGCTTCCAAACAATATTCTACCAAAGACTTTAGGCTTAAATATTATGTATACATAAGGCTCACGGACAAATAGAAATGTTAGGTGGTTGGATGCTTATGAGAATAAAGGCAAAGAGAGGCGAGAATATGGATAAATTTATTAAGAGTTATTAAGGCACTAAGGGTCTGCAAGTCAGAGATACTTAGAATCCCCTAGCATGGGGTAAGCACACAATTTATACTTTTAGCCCAAGTATTCAAGTATATCCCTAAGCAAAGCAAATGTTAGATTAAGCCACTCATCTTGTTTACAAACCCTCTTTGCCTGTTGTTGTCTGACCCTGATCTTCCAGAGACCCAGAGAAATTTTCTAATCTCATTCCAGTATTATGTGGGCCTGGTCTCCGTTGTGTTATTCTAGGTTCAGGCCTAAACTGTGTAATGGGACTGCCCTGGTTCACATAAAATCCAAAAATATCCAAAGCTAACCAGACAATCTTGTATAATTCTTTATTTTAACTTTAGTTTTTTTTTTTTTGTTTTTGTTTTTTGGGTCACACCTGGCAGTGCTCAGGGGTTACTCCTGGCTCCATGCTCAGAAATCGCTCCTGGCATGCTCAGTGGACCATATGGGATGCCGGGATTCGAACCAATGACCTTCTGCATGAAAGGCAAACGCCCTACCTCCATGCTATCTCTCCGGCCCCTTTATTTTAACTTTATTTAAGAAAATGTATCACATAGTTCACATAGTTGACCATAATACATTTATTTCCAGATAAGAGAAAAGCTATTAAAAAAACAATAGAAAGAGTAAATGAAAAAAAAAAAGAGGAAGAGAAAAAGCTTAACAAAAAAGAGAGGACCTCTTGTTCTGCCTCTCAAATGCAGGGGGAAATAATGGAGGGTACCAAGACTAAACAGTCAAATGCACAGTAAGTAGAAATAAAAAAAAAGGTCAAACTTAAGTACCCAATTTACAACATACTAGACACAGAGAAGACCACCAATACAAGCAGCCTGGGGGGTAAAAGAAGGGGATATGGATATATGCTGGGAACAGGGGTGGAGGGAGGACAACATTGGTGGTGGGAATGCCCCTGATTCAATATCACTATGTACCTAAATATTACTGTGAAATATTTGTAATTTATTTTGATTAAAATAAAAAGAAAGAATGAAAGAAGAAAGAAAGAAAAAAGAAGAAAGAAAGAAGAAAGAAAGAGATCGAAAGAGAATGAACAAGAAGAATGAAAGAGAGAAAAGAAAGAATGAAAAAAGAAGAAAGAAAAGAAAGAAAGAAGAGAGAACAAAAGAAAGAAAAAGAAAGATAAAGAAAGAATAAAGGAAGGAAAAAAGTACATTACAAAGAAGAAAGAAAAAAATGAAAGAAGTCAGAAAGAAGAATGAAAGAAAGAGAAAGAAAGAAGAAAGAAAGAATGAAAGAAAGAAGAAAAAAGAAAGAAGAGAACAAAAGAAAAAGAAAGATAAAGATAAAAGAAAGTCAGAAAGAAAGTTACGAAGAAGAAAGAAAAATTGAAAGAAGTCAGAAAGAAGAATGAAAGAAAAAAAAGATAGAAGAAAGAAAGAGAGCGAAAAAGAAAGAAAGAAGAAACAGAGAAAGAAAGAACGAAAGAAAAAGAAAGAAAGAAAGAAAGAAAGAAAGAAGAAAGAAAGAAAGAAAGAAAAAGAAAGAAAGAAAGAAAGAAGAAAGAAAGAAAGAAAGAAGAAAGAAGAAAGAAAGAAAGGAAAGAAAGAAAGAACAGTAGTAAGAACATTTTAGAAAATTTTTGTCTCCAATGAAGACATTAATGCTATGGCAACCGTTTTAGTCACTGCCAAGTGAGAAGACATGTGTTAGCTATCCATTCTTTTAAATTGCTGTGCTTTTATAGGAATGACAGCATCAAACAAATGAAGTTGTCCAGAAATTCAAAGCATTACTAATACTGTAGCTTTTAAGGGAGTGTTCTCTGTTGCTAGGTTTCCCAAAGAAGGAAGATATGGAATAGACTACCTACACTTCAAAAAGTCTGGTGATATCAGATACCAGTGTATCTGAAGTTTGGTCAGATTGGTGTCCCAGGAGGGAATCAAATAGGGTTATGAGACAGGACCATTGGGAATATGATGAATCTGGGTTATGGGAGGAGCAGGAGTGGCTTTAGCAGGACTCTGCTTTTCCTCCTGAGATAATCAACTTTCTGCAGTATGGATCAGAGTAACCCTGGTCTTTCACAGCTTGGTTTACATCTTGTTCCAGAGAGACTCTATGGAGCTGGCTCAGTTTGAACATCCACTGTGAATAATTCTTGCATTTACTATTGTCTCACTTGGTAAATAACAGTTTTACTATTAAAAATAACCTAGAAAATGAGCAATACTTACCTTACTTTATAATAATTTCTTCCGTGGCTGGGGAGTTTCTTTCTTTTCTTTTTACTTTTATATTTTCAGTAAACCATTGTATTTCAACTCTCAGTTTGAGCACCTTTATTATTGAATATTTCCAACCCTGAAAATATTGAATTAATTGGAAACTATGGACAAATTCAGAGACTCACTATCACTGCACCTGCATCAATATCAGGCCTCCATACACTGGAAACAGACAAAATGAACATTATGTCATAATTTGGACCAGGCATTTAGGAAATAATGTCATGCACAGATGAAAGGAGTGTCCTGGATATTTAGAGGGACTTGAGCCCATCTACATAAACTGTGCAATAAATTCCAACTTCTTTAATTTATGTATGTATGTATGTATGTATGTATGTATGTATGTATGTATGTATGTATTTGGTTTTTGGATCAAACCCAGTGGCACTCAGACTCTGAACTCAGAAATTGCTCCTGCCAGGCATGGGAACCATATGGGATGCCAGGATTCAAACCACCATTCATTGTGGATTGGCTATGTGAAAGGCAAATGCCTTCCTGCTCTCAAATTCTAACTCTCCAGCCTCAAATTCTAACTTCTTAAGCACCCAACATGTATGTGCAAACAATTCATTCAAGGCTTAAAACACCACAAGCTCATGAGTAAAATATTTTTCATAATAAAACGTAATGTATTTGTCTTGAGGTCCTAATTATAATAATGAACAATAATAAGAGAAGCAGGATTCATAAAGTTTTCTTTTTGTTTAAATGAAATCGGATACTATTTATTGAACAATAATTTAGAAAGATGTGCAGAGATAAAAGAAGGAAGGAATGTGTATTTAAGTGAGAAATTAATTTGAAAGAAAAAGCAAACAAATATACATAGAGACAAACCAGTGAGACACTGGTTCAGAGAAGTCAACAACAGCTTAAAGATGTGAGCCAATTTTTTTGTTTGTTAGTTTGGGGACCACACTGGCATCGCTCAGGATTTACTCCTGGCTTGGCATTCAGACACTACTCCTGGCAGGCTCAAGGGACCATATGGGTTGCCAAGGATGGAACCGCTGTTTGTCACGTGCAAGGCAAATGCCCTACCTGCTATGCTATCGCTCTGGCCCAATTTTTCTATCTTTAAAAATACATATGTAAAATAATCTATTCTGTATTTAAAGACAATTTGCATTTTTGAAGAACGTGTCCTCAAAGTTTGTTTCCACTTCTTTCGCTTACTTGAACTTTTCTTTTATAAACATCTGGATAGATTAAAATAACTTGGTTTCATTCTGTAAGGTAGTTTAAAATGCTGCTGGAAGTGAATTAGAGCCTTAAATTCTTGGGTTTCAGGTGTGGGAGAGATAGCATAGGAATAGGAACCTAATTACATTTCTAACAGTATTCCTCTACCTCATCTCCACCAGATAGAGTCCTATATAGACACAAGGATCACATTATCAAGCCTTTACACTAAACCATGTGGTTTATCTCATCAAATATTTCAAGCACTGAACCTTGTAACTCTGAGTGCTACGTGAGAGCCCCACCACCCTGAAGATTTTTAGGTTCTTTTTTTCAATTATCATCTTTTAGTTAGTTTTTCTAGTCCTCTGAGCTTGTAAGAACAGAGAAATTCTATACCATTTATTAAATTTGAAATACTTCTATGACACTAGGTTAGTTTCATGTCATGAAGCCTGTCATCAGGCTTGTTCTATTAAGAAATTTAAGCAATGTCTAGTTGATAATAACTCAAAAGATCGCTTAGTTAGAAGCACTCCATACAGAGAAGTAGCATAGTCAAGCTCCCAGAAATACAACATTTATTCCATTAAGTTAAAGATTTTTCTCTAAAAGCCCCTGTCATTTTGATATATTTCTTTCAGAAGTAAGATATCAGGTGATGATTGATTATGAGCACTTTAGCAGAGATTTACTCATTAGGTTATTATATTAGTTTTTTTGTGTCTGCTATTATGAATTGCCACTCCTCAGGGCTATAAAACAGTAAAAATTTATTCTTTACAATTTTGGAGGCCAGACATCTGAAATCAGGGTTTGACAGGTCTGAATTTACTTGGGAGTTTCTATGAAAGAATCCATGCTTGCTTCTTCCGGCTTCCAGTGATTGTCTCCTTTTTATTGTTGTTGTTGTTGGTGGTGGTTTTTTGGGGGCCACACCTGGTGACACTAGGGGTTACTCCTGGCTATACGCTCAGAAATCACTCTTGGTTTGGGGGACCATATGGGATGCCAGCCACGTACAAGGCAAACACCCTACCACTGCACCACCACTCTGGCCTCGGCTATCTCTTTTTGGGGTTTGTAACTGCATGACTTAAATGTACCCTCTGGGGTCTGAGATATAGCACAGTGGTAAGGCCGTTGATAAAGTAAACACATTTTTGATCCCCAGCACCCCACATAATACTATTAATATCATTAGGAGTTTCTGGGGCACACAGAGCCAGGAGAAAGCCCTGCGCACAGCTAGGTGTGACAAAAACCAAATGAAAAAACAAACTGGGGCCTCAAATGTTAGAATGCTTACCTCGCATGCAGCCAATCAGGGTTCAATTGCTGCATCCCGTACGGTTGTCAGAGCACAGCCAGAAGTGATCCCTGATTGGAGAGTTAGGATTAAAGCCCTAAGCACTAACAGGGTTGTTTCGAAAGAAAATAATACAAACAACAACAAACACAATAAAACTATAAGAATTTCTGGGGGCAAAGAAATCAAGCAGTCCCTACCCACACAAGGAGAAGGGCTAGGTAGACCTGAAGACATCAGTTGTCCCATACCATAGGTTCAGAGAACAGACTGCAGGAGAATCGCAGGATATTGGCCCATAGCATAAGTGATAAAGACTGCCATGAAAACCCACCCAAGCTGCTTTGTGGGGATATGAGAACTTACTAAACTAAGGATGTTCAGCATATGTCCCCTCCTGCTCTTTTCCTGCTAGATGTAAACTATATAATTCTACTGTAGGCCGATGGCTGTTGCAAATCTGGCAGCCTCCGCAGAATGTCAGATCTCACCAGGGAGCGACCCTTATAAAGACCCCCATTGGTCAAATCTATCTCAGCCTCTTACTATTCTATCATGCCACCTTTCAAAACAACTCTGCTTTCATATGCAGGTGAACTTGAGTCTTGATTTCTCTCTTATAAGAATGCCATAATCGGGGCCAGAGAGATAGCATAGAGGTAAGGCATTTTCCTTGCATGCACAAGGATGGTGGTTCAAATCCCGGCATCCCACATGATCCCCCGAGCCTGCCAGAAGTGATTTATGAGTGTAGAGCCAGGAGTAACCCCTGAGCGCTGACAGATGTGACCCAAAAAACAAAAAAACAAAACAAAACAAAAAGAATGGCATAATCTCCAAGGCACTCCAATGTTCTTGGAAATGTTCTTGTTGACAAGGTCTCAAATGGCATTAAAAATTTTTTTTTTCTTTATAAACTAAAACCTGAATTTTCTAGGAATTGTAACTTTGAGAGGCCGTTGGTCATTTTACTGTCTTCTAAAGAGATGTTCTGCCTCTTGTAAGAAAAGAAAATGTTTGCAAGTATATTTTTAATAGATAAATAAAAGTTTTATAAAGCCATACAATATAAGTTGATGGTTGAAATAGATATACAATAATATTAGGATCATGGGAAAAGAAAATTACCAAAACATTAGAAATAATCATGCTATAGCAACACTTAACATTTAATGGAAACTTTAAAACTAGAAGATTGGTAGAGTTGTGATTATGTATAAGTAATTAGGACAAGAAAACCACTCTATTTCTTAGTATATTCTTTATTTTCCAAGATTTTATAATAGGAATATAGATTGGGTATAGATTAAAGCATTGGGTCAGAGAAATTGTACACTGGGTATGGTGCTTGTTTTGCATACAACCCACCATGGTTTAATTAATACCTGGCACAGGCATGATCTTACTCAAACCTCCAGGAATTATTTCTGATAACAGAGCCAGGAACAAGCCCCTAGCAACACCTGTTGTCCAGGGGAAAGGGAAAGAGTTTTATATAATATATCTAAATAAATAGATGTTGAACAATTTAAAATTTTAAATTTGGATCAGAAATACATTATATGCATAGCAGAGTGTACTTTCATGTAAATTTGTTGTTCTAGCATACTTTTACAGTTGTAAGTTCTTACAGCTTTCATTTGTTTCTAATATCAAAATACGATATTCTCTCAGATTTAAAATCTATCTTAGAATTAAAGTCAGAGTTTGTCAATTGCTAGTAAACCTCCAAGAGTAACAATATAATTTCTTTAAATTTATAAAACAATCTATAATAAGGCTATTTCTCTTAAAAATAATAATTATATGTGGATTATGATATTTATACACCTGTTCAATTTGATATAGATTTGATTATGACTCCTTGCTAGAAATATTTGGTAGTCTCTCTCTCTATGACTAGGTACAGTTTTCTAATATTACAATAAAACAATCACTTCTTTAACTATCACTATATCACTTAATTATCCATTCAAATATTACAGAAGAAATAGAGAAAATTAAAACACAGTCCTTGAAAGTGTTCATCACTTCAACTTAAGGAGACAGCAAGTGTGCATGGTTATAATACAGAACAGGAAAATAAAAAGCATTAGGAGAAAAGGTCAAAATAAATTATGAGTTTAGAGCAGGAAAGTAACACAATGGGATGAGGACATACCTCTCATATAAGAGGTCCTGGATTTATTACTATTACCAAATGTTCTTCAAGTACTACCAGGTGAAGACCGTGGCTACCAAGAATTACTGGCTAAAGTACTGACCCATTGTAGAAAATAAGTTAGCTTAAAATTATAAATGATTTAAATGACATATAAATTATTTCACTATGTGTGAAAAACCAGTTTCTAAAACACATTATTTTAATGCTTGAAAAAGGCATCAAGTTGTTATCTGAATGCAAAGAGATAGGAGATAGAGAACAACTCAAACAACTGAACTTGATTCTTTAGCTATAATTAAATGCTGGCATATTTTCTAATAGAGGTCCTTTGAAGTGGAGTTCATTTAGATAAAATAACAGGTTTTTTTTTTAAGTATGACAGGTGGCTATGTGGAAGAAAGAGAGGATAGTGATATTATATAAAATTAGTAAAGATATAATATAAATATTTACATTAATGGAACCTCCATTAAAGTCAAAAGAAATTGGAGTGTATGAAGGTATAAATAATGATATTTGTTGAATCATTATATATGGGATAATAAAAAATTACATATGGGTTTGCTCATCTTCAGCAATTTTTTGTCTTGATTAAATTGGGTGTTGATATTTTTCTCTAGAAAATATGAAAATACTTATGACAGAAAATAACAGTGCAAGTTCTGAGAACTTTTGATATTTTTATTGGTATCCTAACAATTTAATAGATATTCTTTAAAACATTGTTTCATCTTTTAAATAAAGAAGATATTAGCACAAAGGAAAAGTGGGGGGATTTCTAGTGGCATTACCTTGTACATTCATTCTATGAATAAATTGTTGCAATTAGGTAGATTCAAATACTATAATAATCATAAAACAATGAGTTAATATTGAAAACTTATCTTTGAGAGAAGAAATTCTAATATCCACAAATATCCTACACAGTTAGTCCTTTCAATAATGTAGCATTCTGGAACAAAATCTTATCCTATTGTTGTATTTATAGTGATATTTTGACTTCCCCAATAGATTGGGTTGGCATCCTGGCTATTGTTGAGCAGACTTGACATTTGAAAAAGATATGGTTATGACATAATATATTCTGCTTGCTTATTTGAACTTTAAAGGTTGGTAGTAAATATAATGCAGGTCTAGAATTCAAAAGAGGCTTCAGTAGGAGATATAATTTTAAAACTCACCATACATTGTTAGTTAAAGCAATGCTAATGGTATGTTGTTTTTAAGGAAAGAGAAGGTGAGGTATAGGAATATTGAAGCAATAAAATTTTTGGTAATATTGAGTCAAATGGAAAATAAAAGAATAGTTTTGGATTAAAAATGAAAAACATAAACTATAATGCAAAAGGAATTAGATGATATAATGAAACAGGAAAACATGAACATTCCAAGAATACAATGTTAGAGTTTGGAGCAGTGAAAAGAATTTTAGATAAAAATTATGGGGAAGATGATCAAATATAATGAGAAAGAAACTATTATAAGAGATTTTAGGGGCTAGAGAATTAGTACACTGGATCAGGAATTTACCCTTCCAAGCAACCAATGCTGTTTCAATTTCTGGCACCTCAGATGGATTCTCAAGTCCACCAAGAGTTATTCCAAAGATCAGAGTCAGCAGCAACTCAGTAAGTCTTGATCACCATAGTTGTGGCCCCAATATAAAAGTAAATCAAAATTTTAATAAAGTTTTTAAATTTAGACACATTTGGAAGGCACAAAGGTATTAGTCAAGATAGTAATTGACCTTTTAATAATTCTGTTACTAAATTTAAAAAATTAGAAAATTGAGTCTGAAGTGATAGCACAGTGGGTAGGGTGTTGTCTTGCAATTGATCAACCTTGGTTTCATCTCCTGCATCCCATAAAGTTCCTGAGTACTGCCAGCTGTGCCCCAAAACCAAAATAAATACTGTAAAAGAAACAAATATATTAAATAAATAAAAAACAATGAAGTATCATATCACACCAGTGAGAATGGCATATATCAAAAAGAAGATAGTAATAAGTTGAAACAGAGACATAGCTAGTGTGGGAGTTACAGCACTTACCTAGCAGGAGACTGACTTTGTTTTAAAACCCCTACTTCATCCTGGGCAATGCATATGATCAGGAAGCATCCCTGAGCACAGAGCAAGGAATAAGTCTTGAGCTTGATAGGGAATCCCAACCCAATCTTTATAGTAAAGAGTAGAAACAATCAAAGCTAGCAAAAGGTGGTGAAAAAGAAACCTTATCCACTGTTGGTAGGAATGTCACTTGGTTCAGTCTCAAAAAACAATAGGAAGAGCTTTTAAAAAATTATGAATTGAGCTTCCATATGACCCATAAATTTCACTTCTTGGCATCTCTCTGAGGAACCCAGACACATTTCACAAAATGGCACTTGTTTTTCTATATTCATTGCATTATTACTCACAATAGTTAAAATCTGAAAACAGCCCAAGTGGCCAAGAATAGATAAGTGTATAAGTAAACCATGGAGCATATAAATCATGGAAAGCTATTCAACTATAATAAAAAATGAAATGTAATTTACTGCTATGTAGGTGGAAAATAATGAATATCATGCTATGAAGTAAGTCAGAATGAGAGAGACAGAATTCTCTCTTTATGTGGACATAAAGAAACATAGTAAGGGATGATAACAGACAATATTTTACTAAAGATCTAAATATGTAAGTGGTTGGGTGGGGCATTACTGGGAGGGGGCTTTGAGAGATTGATAGAGTGGTGCATGCATTCAGGCGATGAATGTAGTATTGAAACATTACACATCTAATATTTTAACATTAATAATTTCTTTTGCTTTTCTTTTGGGTCCACATCTTGTGATGCTCAGGGTTTACTTTTGGCTCAATAGTCAAGAATTACTCAAGGTGGGCTTGGGGGATCATGTGGGATGCCCGGATTGAACCTAGGAGTGTTGAGTGCAAGGTAATTGCCCTATCCACTGTATTATCACTCTGCACCTCATACATTGAATCACAATGACTACATAAGAATTGAGTATAAAGTCAAACAATAAAAATTTTAATGTCATTACTTGAAAGCAACTTAAATTTTCTGTGTGAGAATCTCTACTAATATGAGAGCAAGCTTTCTGATTTCTTCCTACCTACTTAAATGATCATTATTCAGTTCACCTTTCTCTCTATGATTCTTAAATTTTGTAAGTGTTCCTTTTAAAGAAAGTTTAAAGAGTGTCCTCTTTAAAGGACGTATTGTTTATATAGCAAGTAACTAGCAATTAGTAATAATTATTTTCTAGAACATTGTTTCACAGCACCTGTATTTGGCTATATGTATGTCATTTTCTCATAAAAATGATACAGTCCTCTTACTATATACTTAGTTATATATGTGCTGAGGTATGCTAATTATTAGAGTGACTTAAAAAATTGGGTGTTGGATAGTTGTTTATATAAAGTATTCAAAGTGAAAAATTCATTATAGTATTCATTGAGACTAGGATTTAGAATTTCCAATGTCAAATTTGTGCCCTTATAAATATTATTATTGGGCTGACATGAAATTATAGTGGGTAATGTGCTTACCATGTAAGATACTGCTCCAACTTTGACCCCTACATCCCAAGTGTTCCCCTGAAGCTACCAGGAATGATCTTGATCTTGGGGTATAGAGCCACAAGTAATAACTGAGTACACGAGTAATAACTTTGTGTGACCCAAAATACGTTTTTTTGTTTTTGTTTTTGGTTTTTGGGCCATACCCGGTCACACTCAGGGGTTACTTCCTAACCATGCACTCAGAAATCGCTCCTGGCTTGGGACACCATATGGGATCGAATTGAGGTCAGTCCTAGGTCAGCCAAGTGCAAGGCAAATGCCCTACCACTGAGCCACCGTTCTGGCCCCTGATGATTCTTGGTCCTTTGTTCCCTTTGTATCCTACATCCTAGAGAGAGATCTTTTAAAAAGTTATTGTGGAGGGGCCAGAGAGTTGGCATGGAGGTATGGTGTCTGCCTTGCATGCAAAAGGACTGTGGTTCAAATCCCGGCAATCCCATGTGGTCCCCCGAGCCTGCCAGGAGCAATTTCTGAGCATAGAGCCAGGAGTAGGCCCTGAGCACCGCTGGGTGTGACCCAAACACCAAAACCAAAACAAAACAAAAAATAAAATAAAAAGAAAAAGTTATTGTGGAGGTGATGACATCTATATATCTATAGATGATTAAAACTAAACACATTCACGGTGATGCTCAGGGATTACTCTGTCCTATGTGCTTAGAAATCACTCCTGGATTGGGGGACAATATGGGACTCTGCTGGATCGAACCACTGTCCATCCTAGGTTAGCATGTGCAAGGGAGACACCCTACCGCTTGCAACACCGCTCCACCCCTCCCAAAATACCATTATTTAAGAAATAAAAATAATACTAAATTTGGGGCTGGAGAGATAGCACAGTGGGTAGTGTGTTTGCCTTGCATCTGGCTGACCATGGTCCAAAAGAACCAGCCAGGAGTAATTTTGTTTGTTTGTTTGTTTTTGGATCACATCCGGCAATGCTCAGGGGTTACTCCTGGCTCCATGCTCAGAAATCGCTCCTGGCAGGCTCGAGGGACCATATGGGATGCCAGGATTCGAACCAATGACCTTACCTCCATGCCATCTCTCTGGCCCCCCAGGAGTAATTTTTGAGATCAGAGACAGAAATAGCCCCTGAGTACTTCTGGGTGTGGCCCAAAAAGAAAAACAAAATGTATCTTATTTATTATATCTGCAAATTTCATGAAATGTTTAGTGTGAGAGATATACATTGAGTTTCCCACTGAATATGAATGAACACTGGTTGATAATGGTAAAAAATGAATACAATTAAAATTTTCCTTAGTACATTTATTAATATTGCAACTATGCTACGTTATTAATACTTTTTAATTTTTTATTTTTATATACTTCATTTAAACACCTTGTTTATATACATGACTGTGTTTGGTTTTCAGTCATATGAAGAACACAACCCATCAACAGTGCAACATTCCCATCACCAATGTCCCAAATCTCCCTCCTCCCCACCCACCCCCCGCCTGTACTCTAGACAGGCTTTCTATTTCCCTCATACATTCTCATAATTAGGATAGTTCAAAATGTAGTTATTTCTCTAACTAAACTCATCCCTGTTTGTGGTGAGCTTCATGAGGTGAACTGTAACTTCCAGCTCTTTTCTCTTTTGTGTCTGAAAGTTATTATTGCAAGAATGTCTTTCATTTTTCTTAAAACCCATAGATGAGTGAGACCATTCTGCATTTCTCTCTCTCTCTGAGTTATTTCACTCAGCATAATAGATTCCATGTACATCCATATATAGGAAAATTTCATGACTTCATCTCTCCTGACAGCTGCATAATATTCCATCGTACTTCACTAATACTTAATGTCATTTCATTACATACAAAATAAAGAAAAATTTAATAAAGATGTTTAAATTGGAGCCAGTGTAATGTACACCAAGTAGAAATCTTGCATTGCATTGGCCTATACACGTTCTATCCCAGGTACTTCATATGGTTCCCTGAGCACAACAATAGTGGTCCCTGAGCACAGAATTAGGAGTATGTATGACAATCATTAAATGTGGCTTCCAAAAAAAAAAAAGAAGAAGTTAAATTTCATGATGCCATGTTTACATGAAATCAACATCATGTTAGCATTATCAATAATACCCAGGATTTAGCTGTTCCCTGTTTCAAAAAAGAACAATAAGCATGAGCATTAACTACCTTTAATGTCTTTACCATTGTAATTAAGTAGTTCCCTCACAATAAGGTAGCATTTCAATAAGAAGTAATATCTATTGTAGTGATTTAAATAAGTGTAGGTACCTAATGAATATGCAAAGACCTAAATAGTTTGTGGAGACTGACAGTGCTCAAAACATCAATATATTAATAAAGAATAAAGAAAGAGCACATGAAAGAATGCAATTAAATATAATTGAGTTATTTAAGAAATTCACAAATTGAATACCAGGGAACAAAAGATTATTTAGAAAAATTAATTTTGAATAATATTTAGAACTTTTATTTTATTTTTCTTATTTTATTTATTTTTTATTTTGTAGACCATATAGACTGTGTTAAGGCTTACTTTAGGCTCTGTATTCAAGTATTACTTTTGATGGGCTTGGGGACCATAAGGGATGCTGGGGAGTGAACCCTACTAAGCTGTATGCAAGGTTAGTGTCCTACCTGTTGTACTTTCAGTATATGCCCTATTTAGAACATTCATATACTAGATCTTTGCCTGAATTTTATAATATTAACAATGACTATCATGTTATTGGTAGGAGGAGCTACCAATCCTGACTTAATTGACAGGAGGATTAAGTCTTTTTCTCTTCTGTCAGTATTAGTATTAGTCCTTCTCTAGTAAATTAAGGTATTCAATTTATGTGACCCCAAAATAATATTTTAACTTTATTAATCTTATAAAGTACTTACAAGAAATAATTTTGGCTTTTAGGACAACCCAAATGTATTATGACTTACTTTCTGCTCTGTGCTCAGAGATTACTCCTACCAATCTCAGGCAACAAACATATAAACATACAAAGCAAGCATTTGATCTGGTTCATGGTTTCTGGTCCTAGGCAAACATTCTTACTTTTAATTTTTATTTGCTAAATATGCCTTGTGAAAATTTTGATATAAACAATTATATATATACGTATATATATTTCTCTCTATGTATATATATGTGTGTGTTTGTGTGTGTGTATAATCACTCTTCTAAAGTTTTCCCCATGCAGAAAAAAGCATAATAAAGGACAATGTATATCTGTATATATAGTGAGTTTTATTTTACAGTTTCATATCATAAATGTTGCTTATAGAAAATAAAGTATCTACTTACTTTGATATGGTTCCAAAGTAAGTGTATGTTAAATCACTCCTAGAAAATTTACATTTCCCTGTTTTCACACATTTCAATTTATTTTACTTAGATTTGTTCTATATAATTCATTAAGGATGCTAATTGATTTTATCACATTCTTTATAGAAAACACCTTTAGCTTACAGAGTTTTATTCTGCTTGCTGAAGATGTTACTTTCATAATTCACAGCAACTTAACTGGTACAAACTAAAATAGAAATCTAATTTACTTTCCCCTAAACATTTTATACTCACTTAAGTCTTGATTTCTACATAAGTGTTTTTATCTTCCAGAATAGATACAAGTTCCTAAAATATTACATATACAAATATCCTTTTTTTGCATTTATAAATTTTTACTCCATAAAATTTCTATTGCTACCACTTAAAAACTATCAAGATTATATAATTTTGCTATCAAAAACAATTTTATGAAACTTATCATAAATATATAAGGACCAAAAGATAATAGACCTTAGAGAAATTAGATCTTAATTCTAATGAAAAGGACACTAAGGTATAAATTGTTTGTTTGGGTGATAAAGTGATTCATTTGTTTTTAAGCTTGTAATCAATAAAATGCATTACCCTTTCTTTCATTAATATCACTGTGATGAACAGTGATCACACACTTGTCTTGCACACTTGATTATTGTACTCACCTAAAAGCATATCGTTTACTACACTATATGCACTTGTGCTTATTAAAGATAGATAGAACTCTTTAGCTGTGTTGCTTAGTTCATTTTGGTTGTTGTGCTCACTGAGTTTGCATGCTTTAGGGCTCAGACACATTTCAATGTGGTACACCCTGATTCTCAAATAGCAGGTGATATCAAGATGGTGCTTGGTACACATGAAGAGGTGGCAGAGATAAAGCTTGGACGTCACACTAAAAAGCGGGTGCTTTACTTTAGCTATATGTGCCCCTTTCCCAATGATAAATTAGAAAGTATTTGATCTCAGTTTTCATGCAAATTAAAGTGAACAATGTTCCATATAGAATAATATAGTAGAATGAGGCTGGAGAGATAGTATATGTAGGGTATTTGCTTTGCATTGAATGATCTGGGTTTGATCCCCAGTATCCCATACAGACCCCCAATACTGCAAGTCGTAATTTCTGAGTGCAGAATCAGGAGTAAACCTTGACCGCCTCTGTGCATAGTATTTATTTTGACTTATAATATCAGAATCAAGTTCTGTCACTAAATAGCTATGTGAATTCACAAATTTATATATTGGGCTAAGCTAAAATTTCATTTTAAAATAAAACTTATTATAACAGTAGTGTATCTCTCAAGCTATGCAATAATTCTAATTAATATTATCCATTGAGAACTTAGCTGTTATAGTATTCATAATAGGTATAAGTATCAATTTTCTTTTATAATTTTACCTATAAAATGAATATTTTACATAGCATTGTCTACCTTTTTATGTGCCTTTATTTTTAGAATTATTTTTTATTTTATTTAAAGAAAATGCATTCCATTTGACCATAATACATTTGTTTCCAGATAAGTGAGGAAAAGTTGTTAAAAACATAGAAAAATAGAAAAAAAAGGAAAAGAAGAAAGTTTAAAAAGAAAGAAAAAAGAAAACGTATAATAGCAAGCATATTTATTTGTGAAAAATTTTTGTATCTCCAATGACGTTTAACACAATAAGAGAAGTTTCAGTAAGCTCTCATTAGCTGTCCATTCTGTTAAATTTGTGTTGCTATAGAGATGACTCTATAGCATCAAACAAATGAAGCTGTTAAACCAATTCAAGCACTATTAACTGATACTGCAGCTTCTGTGGGGCATGTTTTCAGCTGCCCAGGCCTCCTGGTAAAGGGAGAATGAGAAGAAGAAAAATACCTGATGATATCAGCCCCCAAATCTGTGTACCTGAAATTTGGTCAGATTGGTCAGATTGGTGTCCCTGAAGGAAATCATAGAGGGGTGGTGAGGCAGGGGGATAGTTAAAATGGTGAATTTGGGTGATGGATACAGCAGGTATGGCTTAAGCATGGTAGGAACTAAGCCTCCCCACTCTGAGATTGCCAGTTTTCTGTTGCATGGCTGGTGTACCTCCTATGGTTCTTCATAGTTTGGTTTACCTCTGATTCTAGAAAAGAGTGAGATTATGGAGTTGGTCTGGTGAGAACATAACCATTGTATTTGTTGGAGTTTTGATAGCTGCCAGGCTTCCTGGAAGAAGGAACATATGGTAGGAGGATGCCTGCCTTCACTTCAAAAAGTCCTGATGATATCAGCCCCTAAACTGACCTACCTGATATATGGTCATTGGTGGCTCTGCAGGGGAGCATAGAGAGGTAGTGAGAAGGGGCCATTAGTAAACTGGTGACTCTCAACGATGGATGCAATAGTCATGGCTTTAACAGGGTTTGGTTTACATCTCATTCAAGAAAAGAGTCAGTCTTTAGAGCTGGCCCAGTGCCTAATGCAAACATAGTGACTGCATTTTCCCCAATATGTTCCCTTAAGTAGAAACTTACCAATGGAAAATCATTGCATAATTTAATGTGTAGATGCATCTTCAAAAATTTCAAAGTTATTACAAATTATGAAATTCATAAAGTCAAACTGTCCAAGCATCTTGAAGTTATACGTCAACAATAGAATGTTTGTGTGTCACTGTTGTGTTGTGTGTATAATGCATAAGTAAAAGTTTTTATTAAAGAAGAAAGATAGAAACTGAAATTTTAAACTTGCTCAACAAATACCAAGTTGATCTTCAGTGCCCATGTAAGCTCCTTTATACAAAACTCTTTTACCATGGGTTCAGAATGATAGTCCAGCAGATAGGGCAGCTGTAGAGCATCTGAATGGCCCACCATCAATCCCCAGCTCCACATGTGCTCCCAGTGATTTGCCAGGACTGAACCCTGAGCACAGGGCCAGGAACAAATTAGGAGCATTTTTAGGTGTGGCCCCAAATCAAAAATAAAACAAATAGATTTTTTTTAAACAAATAGATTTTTTAGAGTTTCTCAAAGTATTCTCTGAATACCCTTTAAATCTCTGCAGCATCTGTAGTGATCTCCCCCTTTTTATTTCTAATATGCTTTATCATGTTTCTCTCTTTTGCTTTGTGAGTTTTGCCAATGGTCTATCAATCTTGTTTATTTTTTCAAAGAACCAACTTCCGCTTTCGTTGATCTTTCAGATTGTTTTCTGGGTTTCCACTTTGTTGATTTCTGCTCTCAGCTTTGTTATTTCCTTCTGTCTCCCTATTTTTGGGTCCTTTTGTTGAGCACTTTCTAGTATTATTAGCTGTGTCATTAAGCTACTCAGGTAAGCTCCTTCTTCCTTCCTGATGTGTGCTTGCAAAGCTATAAATTTTCCTCTCAGTACTGCTTTTGCTGTGTCCCATACGTTCTGATAGTTTGTGTCTTTATTGTCATTTGTTTCCAGGAACCTTTTGATTTCCTCCTTGATTTCATCTCGGACCCACTGTTTATTCAGTATGAGGCTGTTTAACTTCCAGGTGTTATATTTTTTCTTCTGTGTCCCTTTGTAGTTCACATCTAACTTCAGAGCCTTGTGGTCAGCAAAGGTAGCCTGCAAAATTTCTATCTTTTTGATTTTATGGAGATATGTTTTATGTGCCAGCACGTGGTCTATCCTGGAGAATGACCCTTGTACATTGGAAAAGAATGTGTATCCAGGTTTCTGAGGATGGAGTGTCATATATATATATATATACTAGGCCTCTTTCTTCCATTTCTCTTTTCAGGTCTAGTATATTTTTGTTGGGTTTCCATTTGGTTGACCTATCAAGTGTTGACAAGCCTGTGTTGAGGTCTCCCACAATTATTGTGTTATCATTGATATCCTTCTTCAGATTTGTCAACAATTGTATTAAATACTTTGCTGGTCTCTCATTGGGTGTGTATATGCTTAGGAGAGTGATTTCTTCCTGCTGTACAAATCCCTTGATTAGTACATAATACCCATCTTTGTCCCTTACAACTTTTCTGAGTATAAAGTTTGTATCATCTGATATTAGTATGGCCACCCCCGCTTTGTTTTTTTGTTTGTTTTTTTTTTTGTTTTTTTGTTTTTTGTTTTTGGGCCACACCCAGTGATGCTCAGGGGTCACTCCTGGCTATGCGCTCAGAAGTTGCTCCTGGCTTGGGGGACCATATGGGACGCCGGGGAATCGAACTGCATTTTGTTGAAGGCTAGAGCAGGCAAGGCAGGCACCTTACCTCTAGCGCCACCGCCCGGCCCCCACCCCGCTTTTTTAAGGGTGTTGTTTGCTTGAATGATTTTCCTCCAGCCTTTGATTTTGAGTTTATGTTTATTCTGACTATTCAGGTGTGTTTCTTGTAGACAGCAGAAGGTTGGCTTCAGTTTTTTGATCCATTTTGCCACTCTGTGTCTCTTAACGAGTGCATTTAGTCCATTGACATTGAGAGAAATAATTGTCATGGGATTTATTGCCATCTTTGTGCAGAAGTTTGGTGTGATTTTGTTCTGTCTTATCTTTAGACTAGATCTTTCAGTTTTTCTTTTAAGGCTGGTTTTGAGTCTGCAAAGTTTTTGAGCTGTTGTTTATCTGTGAAGCCATGTATACATCCTTCAAACCTGAAAGTGAGTTTTGCTGGGTGCAGTATTCTTGGCGAAGCATTTATTTCATTGAGTTTTGCCACTATATCCCACCACTGCCTTCTGGCCTTGAGTGTGTCTGGTGACAGTTCTGCTGTAAATTTTAAGGATGCTCCCTGGAATGTAATTTTCCTTTTCGATCTTGCTGCTTGCAGTATTCTATCTCTATCTGTGGGTTTCATCATTGTGACTAGGATGTGTCTTGGGGTGTTTCTCCTGGGGTCTTTTTTAGCTGGTAATCTTCGGGCATGCAGGATTTGGTCACATGTTTCCTTTAGCTCTGGTAGTTTTTCTGTGATGATGCTCTTGACCATTGATTCTTTCTGGAGATTTTCTTCTTGGGTCTCTGGAACTCCAATGATTCTAAAATTGTTTCTGTTGTGCTTATCAAAGACTTCTATGTTCATCTGCTCATATTCTTTGAGTAACTTTTCCATTGTCTGATCCTTTGATTTAAGGCTTTTTTCCAATCTCTTCTGCTATGTAAAATTGTTATGCATCTCGTCTTCTAGAGCACTAATTCTATCCTCAGCTGCTTTTATCCTGTTGGAAAGCTCATCCATTATGTTCTTCAATTCGTCTACTGAGTTTTTCAGACCTATTATTTGACCTGATATTTCAGTTTGGAGTTTTCTGATTTCTATCTTCATATTCTCTTGATTTTTATTAGTGTTCTGATTTATGCTTTCTTTGAGTTCTGTGAGCAACCTCCATATTTCTTCTCTAAACTCTATTTCTGAAAGACTGCTTAGGTGATTGGCCATTGTTCGGTCATCAGAGTTTCCATCTTTATTTTCTATGGCTGAAGTTTGTCTGCATAGTTTCCCCATTTTCACACTTATGCTGTGGGTTTTTCTATGTGTTTTGGTGGTACTCATTGGCTAGGTGGAGTGCGCGGCTGCGAAGCGAAGCAGAGTGGCTGCTCTCCTCTGCTTCTACCCCTTATAGTTGGGCTTAAGGGGGCCAGCAGAGTCAGCTTTATCCGCAACTCCGTCCTGGAAACACTCACCTCAGCCGAGGTAAGCCGTCAGGTGATGAATGCCAGAGAAGATCAAAGTTCCCAGGTTGAAGCAAGCCCGGAGAAGCCCCAAAATGTCTGCCAAGCTTAAGGGGCCCAGCAGAGTCTCTTATCCACAACTCCAGCCGAAAAGACACACCTCAGCCGAGGCATGCCTTCAAGGGATTAATGCCGGAGAAGATCAAAGTTCCCAGGTTGAAGCAAGTTGGGGGAGGCCCCAAAATGTCTGCGGAGCCTAATTGGCCCAGCAGTCAGCTTTATCCACAACTCCAGCCCGGAAACACTCACCTCAGCCGAGTCAAGCCGTCAGGGGATGAATGCCAGAGAAGATCAAAGTTCCCAGGTTGAAGCAAGTTGGGGGAGGCCCCAAAATGTCTGCCAAGCTTAAGGGGCCCAGCAGAGTCTCTTATCCACAACTCCGGCCCACAAATAGATTTTTTAAAAGCCCAAAGTGAAAACATTTTTTCCTGCCTCTCTCTTTTCTTAATATCACTAATAAAAATAATTACATGATTACAAACATGTTTGTAGTTGGGTTTTAGTTATAAAAAGGAACACTCCCCTTTACCTGTGTAATTTTTCTACCACCAATGCCCCCCAAATCTATCCTCTGCCATTATTTTTCTCTCATTTTCACATAAAACCATTAACTGTTATACAGCTAGAAATTGCTTACTTAAAAGATTTGGTTCAAAGATAATAGCAATAATTAAGTGATCTAAGGGAAGTGAGCATGTTTTGCGAACTTATTCTTACTATGCTTAATCCCAATCTGCATGTTGTGGCACCAATAATTGTCAATCTTTAATAAAATAATAAATTAAAATAGCTTACTATGGAGTTTAATCATTAATTTTCAGTCAAGGAAATGGGATATTTTTTTAATATACCATTTGAGTGGCTTCTCTATTGAACACTGCTACAGACTGAATAGTTCTCTTAAAAATTCCTATGTTCAAGTCCAGTATTCATTTATTGGACAGAATTTATAGATGAGTCTTAGACGATCATTAGGTCATGAAGTCAATCTACATTAATGGGATATGTGGTCTTATAAAAAGGACCCTAAAGAACTTTCTTTCTCCTTCCACCACAAATATACATAGCAATTAATGATCAGCCATAAACCAGAAGAAAGTTTTCATCAGACACTAGGTAGATACAAAGCTTAATTTAGGATTTTCCAGATTTGTGAAAAATAAATTTCAACTATGTATTACTAATTACTACTAGTACTTTTATTACTATTACTCATTTGTACTAGTTCTTTTATTACTATTACTCATTTCTACTATTCATTATTCATGTAGTTAAGACCCCCTTTTCTTGATATTAGGAAAGATAGAAAGATCTTTGGGGGCATAAGCTTGATAAACTTTTAGTGAAAGAACATATTGGTGAGGTCTAAGCCCTAACTTCTTACCTGGGGAAGTCCCATGGAAAATGATTCATCATGCAAGGGCATCTGACTGATAGCAATAGTCCAAGAGGCTACACACTGTTATTGAATATTCTTTTCTTTCTCCCTCACTTTTCTGATTTTCATGATCTCTGCTGCCACCACCAGGCCAGCACCACATTCAGCATCTAGATAGTGAATGAATCTGAGTAGACAGAAGGAGGAAGTTCAGATACCCATTCAAGCCCATGTAGACCCTCATACTATGGTTATTCATAGGAGTCTGCTCAGCATCCCAGTTCATGAACCAGAGCTTTTACTCTGTCTATCACCACCTTATACCACTGTTACCAAATTGTGGCAGAGGCTATGCACAGGACTTAAAAGGGAAACAAGATAAAAACTGAATTTCTAAACAAGCTTTTATTTTGGCTCAAACTCCAGGACTAGAGAGAATGGAGTGGAGGAGCCTAGAACTTGTCCTATTTTTGCCATAATATGAATAAGTCATTAAAATATTTAGCTCACTCACCATTTCTCTGGGATTTGAAAACAGAATTGAGTTCCCTCGCTCTTCTGATGTTTCATTAAAATTCGGTACGTGTATGTCAGTGAATGAGGGAGATAGAAAGCCTGTCTCAAATACAGTCAGGGGTGGGGGAAGGAGAAGATAAGGGCATTGGTGATGGGAAGGTTACTCTGCTATAGGAGGGTGTTCTTTTTATGATTGAAAGCTAACTACAACCATGTTTGGAATAACGGTGTTTAAATAAAGATAGTTTTTAAATAAAGATAAAAATTAGGTATATTCACCTAGTAGGTAAACACCAGTGCTTTCACAAAATTACTATGTTTGGTCAGTATTTTCCCTTTCTGTTTTGTTTCTACATATAATTAGAATGATTAAAAGTGATAAATATATAGCACTGTGCAAAACTCAGGTTATTTATTTATATTGAGGATGAGTTGGGCCCACACCAGTCTATGCTTAGGGTTTACTTTTGACTCTGCTCTCAATACTCCTCTTCTTTGGGAGACCGATTATATGGGATACTAAGGATTGAACCAGGATCAGCAGCTTGCAGTTTAAGTATGCTAATTGTTGTGCTTTTCTTTGGCTCTGAGCTTATTTTAGCAAACAGAAATAAAGATGCAAAAAAGTTCTTTAGTTTATAACATGGATGACTCCAGAGACTCATAATTGCATGTGATACTTTTAGACCACCCGTTTTCAAATTCTCCCCCTGAACAAGAAGGTAGAAAATTAATTAATATGTTTCATGTCATTGTTTTATACTTGTTTAGGCACTCTAGTTTACAAGTTGATTCGGGCATTCAATATCCTAACAATAATCACCCTAGTGTCATCTTCTCCGTATCATTGTCACCAGTTTCTCCTTCATCCTCTAAATCTGCCCCCTCAGCAGTCAAAAAATAACTTTTATTATATTGCTTGACACACTAAATGACTAATGAAATGATCAAAATTGCTGCAGGAAAGTTGTGAAAATTGTTATATCTCGCAATGGGATCACTATCATGGATGGTTTACCAAACTATTCATTATTAGTTGAGCCTTTTCTGTTTGATTTTTTGTTGTTTGTTTGTTTATAGAGCTTAGTTGGTTCTATTATATTTTTCATCTAATTTGGTTTACTCATACTGGGTTATTAGTATTGTAGAACTTAGAGGTGTCACAGCAGAAAATGGAGGAACTGTAGAAGTATGATGATGGGTATGGGATGTGGATGTTGCTGTTGGGGCTTCTTGCAGTATGGGGAGAGGGATCAGCTGCCTGCCCCCCATTCCAAAAACATTGTAGGTATACCTAAAATGTATATCTAGAATATATTGTATCAGGCTGAAGTGATAGATAAGCAGGTATGTTATTTGCTTTGTATGCTGTCAATCAAAATTCAATTCCTAAGATCCCATATGGTCATCCAAGCCTTCCAGGACTGATTTCTTAGAGCAGAAACTGGAGTAACCTCTATGCACTGTTGTGTGTGGCCCCAAAACAACAACAAAAGGAAGACTGGTATATGTGAGATTTTTATTGGTTTGACATCTCTACAGAGATTAGGCATTGGTATGAAGCAATGAAATTGGGTCACTTGCTTGGCACTGTGGGGAAAATGTGCAGTTGCCTATGTTTGGCAGGATAAGGAGGGGGCCCATCTCCTTTAGGAATGTGAAGCAAAATTTTAATTTTTATGATCTGGTCTTTAATTACGTGAATAATCTAATCTTGATTTTAAAGGTGCTACAACCATGAAAGTCTTATTTGCTACATTGCTAAATGACTAATTATTGTTCAATAATAATCTTTGTGCATGAAACTTTTTAATATCTATGAGACAGGCTTCCCAGTTATCAAATTTATAAACAAAGAATAAAATATTAATTTGCCAAATGGAAAATCAATCTGACTGGACTTAGAAAAGCTTCTGGAATTCTCCATGGTAAACATTCAAAAACATACATATGGATTAGTCTTATTTGTTATTGGAACCTTCATGGAAAACATTGTCACACAGAAATTTATACAGTTCATAATATATTTGGATGGTAATATGGCTATTCTACAATTAATAGGAGTTCCTGAAGCTCTAATATCCTCAGGCCAGTATTTTTATGAAGCAATTTGTCACAAAATTGAGCCATTTCCTTGCCAATTGTAATATCATAAGTTATTAAGTTGCATGCATCTTACTTTTACATAAATATGATTATAATGGCAAATTTTATGAAAACCATTGAATTCTTAAATATAATAATTGGGGTTTTCCACATGGCCTTTGATTGTAGGACAGTGAGGACACAGAAGGGGGAGCAGAGAGTATTCCTTTGGGAATTTTCTAGAAGAGTTGGGGATATCATCCATATGCATAGCTCTTTTTCCATGCTTACTATCATTATCTGCCAAAATCTCCTTAAATCCTACTTGGAAAGCCTCAAAATTTAAGGATACATTTGGAAAGTTAGCTGTAAATTTAATCTATGTAGGAAAGATACAATATTCAGGAGATACTGTAAAGTGAGGAAAACAGTGATAGTATATCATTATCATGTCAAAAGACTAAAGGTTGCTCAGAGAGTAGGTCTCATGGAGAAAACCATCCCATTTCTGAGTCTGCTGGGGACTGTATTGCTAATTGGATATTGAGAGTCTTAAGATCATTTGTTATCTGTTTTCTTGAATAACCAGAGCTAAGAAAATTATAATTAATTGTAGGGACCAAAGAGAAAATACAGAGATATTGACATTGCATACAGCTGACCCTGGTTCAAATCTATTACTACATGTGGTCCTATAATTACCCCCAAAGATAATCACTGACCACCTAGCCAGGATTCTAGGAAGGGGGAAAGTAGAAAGGGAGAGGGCTTGCAGTACCAATTTTATTCTCTTATTTTATAAGCAGACTGAAGAAGAGAGACTTTATGATAACTGCAGTGTCCTTTAGCTGTAGATTAGGCTAAGGTTCTTTAATTGCATGTTGCTAATCCTGGTTTAATCCCTGGTAATATGTTGTTTTTTTTCAGTATCACCAAGAATAGTCCCTGAGCATAACTGCCTACCCAACCCCCCATAGAAAAACTAAATAAGAGATAAAACTTCTCTTTAACTGAATTTAAAAGTGCAGAAGGAAAATAAATTCTAGCGTATATTAATTTTTCTTGTTATCTGAATTAACTCTAAAAGTTAGAATAGGAACTAAGATCTCTTTTCAAAACTTATGGGATAACAAATAAAGTAATTTTTAATCAACAGGGAGGAAAGAAAAAATACAGAAAAAAAGAAATGAGAGTTCAGAAACAATAGGTAGGTCTTTGGAGAATCAGATTTGTGTCTTAGTCATCCAGTCAGCAAGAATCCTGGGTTTTATTCATGTTATTTTGAGGAGATGAGGATGTTTGTTTTATTGGTTTGTGTGTGTGTGTGTGTGTGTGTGTGTGTGTGAGAGAGAGAGAGAGAGAGAGAGAGAGAGAGAGAGAGAGAGTGAATGAAGCACTGTAGTTTTTTCTGTTTCAATAAATCATTATATTTTAATACTTATTTAAGCACTGTGGGTACAAAGTTGTTCATTGTTGAGTTTCATTCATTGAATATACACTCATTCCTCCCACCATGTCTCCCATTTCCTTCACACCTCTTCCCCACCCCACCTTGTCTCTAGGGCAGGTAGATGGTTTCTCACTTTCACTCTCTCTGTTTTCTTTTTGACACAATAGCTTGCATTATTATTAATGGAGGGATGCCTTGCACATCACTTTCTCTCTTTCAGTGTAAGCAGAACCAACTATGATTGTTAAAATAGACCCTTCTCTGCAGAACCTGCCTTTCACTGCTCTTTTGGCAAGCTTTCTATCCTGGACTGGACTTCCTGGTCCTTTTCTTTATTGTCTATGTATATTATTGCCATTGGCTTGACCTTTTGATTTGACCTTTGTGCATGGTGTTAAGGAAAGGTCTGTGTTCATTTTTTTGCATGTAATCGACCACTTTTCCCAGCACTCTTTGTTTAATATGATTTCCTTGACCCAATTTGTATTTTTTGCTACTTTTCAAAAACTAATTGTTTGTAAAGCTATAGGTCCATCTCTAGATATTTAAGTTGAATCCATTGATCTGAGGATCTGCCTTTATTTTAATACCATACTGTTTTCATGACTACTACTTTACAATACATTTTAAAGTTCAGGAAAGTCGTGTTACCTATCTGTTTTTAAGATTAAGTTTTGCTTTAACTATTAGTGTAAGTTTATTTCACTATACAAATTTCAAGAATATCTGTTCCACTACTTTGAGCAATGTTATGGGAATTTTTATATGGGCAGTATTAATCACTTCAATACTCTGGCAAATATTAATTTTAATTATGTTAATCCTCCAAAATATTTTAATTAAATTAATCCACCCAATCTAAGAGCAGAGTATATATTTCCATTTTCTTGAAGTAGAGATTAGTAGTTTTCTTTAAATAATTCTTTCACATATATAATTCTTTAGTTAACTCCAAGGCACTTGATTTTCTGAGGTATAATTATGAATGTTATTTTTAATATCTTTTTCTTCTCTTTTGTGTATAGAAAGCCATGACTATTTTATATTAACATTGCAGGCTACCACTTTCCTATACAAGTCTATTATTTCTAAAAGCTTTTTTTGTAGAGTTTTTAGGATTTTCTAGATACATTTTCATGTCATCTGTAAACAACATTACTTTCATAAAAAAGCATAAAAATATACCACAACAATTGTAAGTTATAGGGGCTAGAGCAGTGGCACAAGTAGCAAGGCATCTGCTTTGTATGCACTAGCATAAAACAGACCACGGTTTGATCCCCCAGCATTCATATGGTCCCCAAAGCCAGGAGTGATTTCTGGCGTAACCCCTGAGTGTCACTGGGTGTGGCCAAAAAAACAAAAAGAAAAAAAGAAAATTATAGGTTCATCTCTTTGACGAATATGAATGCATAATCCTCAAAAAATACTAGCAAGTATAATATAACAACTTACCAATAAACTAATACACCTTGACCAAGTAGAATTCATTTCAGGGCAGCAAGGATGGTTTAATATATTCAAGTCAATCAATATAATGCATCATATCAATAAAAGAAAAATAAAAAACATATAATCATATCAATAGATGTCAAGAAAGTGCTTGACAAGGTCCAGCATATATTCATGATAAAAATCTTTCAACAAAATTGGAGTTGAAAGAATTTCAATATTGTCAAAGCCATTTATCACAAACCCATTGCAAGCATTATGCTCAATGAGAAAAAACCAAAGTCTTTTCATTAAGATATGGCTCACAGCAAGTTTGCTTCCTCTCTCCAGTTCTACTTAATGTACTAGAAGAAGTACTTGCAGTAGTAATTAGGCAAGAATGAGATGTCAAAAGTATCCATCCACAGCCGGAGTGGTGGCTCTAGAGGTAAGGTGTCTGCCTTGCAAGCACTAGCCAAGGAAGGACCATGGTTCAATACTCTGGTGTTCCATATGGTCCACCCAAGCCAGGGGCAATTTCTGAGCGCTTAGCCAGGAGTAACCTCTGAGCATCAAATGGGTGTGGCCCCCCCAAAAAAAAGTATCCATCAACATAGAAAAGAAGGAAATGAAGCAATTTAGTTTTAATGGAATAAAACTTGCTTAGAAAGACATGAGGGGATAAATACAAGAGAAAATAAATTTTTAAAGAGAGAACAAGTGCTTTTTCAGAGTGGAAAAAAGCAAGCAAATATATGTAAAGACAAGCAAGCAAGATAAGTTTCCATGGGTAAATATGAGTTGAAGAGTTAGCCAGAAATAATGTCTTGTTATTCTAGGTTTTGGAACCATAAAAATGAAGTTAAACTCTGGCAATCTAACATGCTGAAGACATTTTGGACCCACACATTTTTCCTGTTGCAAAGAGAAAGGAAGGAACTGGGAAACGGAGTTTTTTTTTTTAAACCTTCTGTGTGAAGGTTGTTTATCCAGTTTATTAGTCAAGGGCATCTTAAGAGATGACCCTTGAGAAGTGAAACCCAAAAGTCTGCAGTTGGTCTAATTTTAAATTATTCAAAATTGTTACTTTGGTATCAGTATTCTCTTGAATTGACACAGTATCCCTTAAAAACCTGAAAACTTGAGCTATTTAACCCCATGGAGATGAATTCCTTTAACTTGTCATACAAAAACCTACCAGTCTACTGAAAACATACCCATTCTCCATGGTAGGAAAATAAATTGAAAATTTAAGTATGTTCAGGATTTATGGGATGTCAATGAAGGTATCATATCCAGTCATACTCTCTAGTACCTAATCTCATACACTGGTGTCTCAAGCCTCAGCTTTATCTCCTTCTTATCACTGAAGGATGACTTTTTGTTAATATCTTATATTTATTCTAAGTCAATTTTTTTGTTATTTTTATTCTGTCAAAATAATAATAACTAATAACTCACATGAACTAAACTGTCCCAAAGATTTTTGGTTAGGTTTTATTTTGGGGGACTAAAATTATGAATGATCTGACATTCTCCTCCTCACTAGTCCTACTTTAGAGGATTCCAAACTGTTACTATTCATACTCATCAGAAAGTAAAGGTTCATATTTTACAACCCAAACTCTGTACCTGGGATTCATTATTAGTACAGAAAAAGAAATATCTGACCTCTCAAAGAAAGGCCTTAATTAAAGATATTTGCATTACCCAAACTTGAAAGAAACTTGAATTTTGGCACTTACCAATTTTATTGAGTATGGATCTATTCATTTAATCTAAGGGAGGTCATATATGTGGGAGTTCCAATGCACAATATCCTTTTACAAGGTGGAAACATCCACAGTGTTGGCATCAATGCTTGGACTCTCTGATTTAACCAAGTCTTTGTCACTATGTATTAAAGATGGTGAAGATGGGTTTGGTTGCTACAAAGTGTTCCTTGGGCTGGATTTCTGTTCCATGAATGTTTTTCCAAATAACTAGACAAAGTGACCAGGGGATGGGTAGGAGATAGACAGAATACCTTTGGGTGGTTGCTACTGACATCCTGTTGGTTGGTACAGAAGTTTCTACAATTATTCTGAGTCAACCAACTACATTTTAACCCTAATAAAGTTTACAGTTTTAACAATGCATAAAGACAGGCGAATGGTATATCATTGAGTAACTAGATTCACTACTGAGTTTCCTATCTCGGAGAAGGTAGAAAGATGGAATTCATTGCTCTTCTAGGGTTGTATTTCCATTTACTAGTTTTTATAAATAATTTGATAGAAGCTTTCCACACCTGTTCATAAAAATCAAATAAGGGTTTTTAGTTCGTTCTAAAATACATAATCTCTGACTTTTGCTTCTTAGGTCTCTTTTGAATGACAACAATAGCACAGTTTTGGTGGCACCATCCCTCAGGAGGTAGAGTCTGCCCTGAAAATTCAATACTACTTTCTTGTTGCATGTTGGAAACAGTCCTATGTAAAAGTAGATCAAATGACATCTTCCAGAAAAACCACTGCCACTAGAACCAGATTTTTCAATTGGCCTCTAATCATTTCAGAGCAAGCTCAATAAAACTGGTTCTTTCCAAATGATATAGGAATGAGCATTCATTCCTATGTCTGTTGAAATAGCAAAATAGGCAGTGCCAAGACATCTCCTTAAACTAGCATTGTCAGGGAAAATTCTAGCAATTTGCTCCGAAACTTTTTGTTTTGTTTTGTTTTTGTTTTGGGGTTACACCCAGCAGTACTCAGGGTTACTCCTGGCTCAACACTCAGAAATCGCTTCTGGCAGGCTTGGGGAACCACATTATGGGATGCCAGGATTTCAACCACTGTCCTGCATGCAAGGAAAATGCCATACCTCCATGCTATCTTTTTGGCCGCAGCTCCAAAACTTTTATCTCCTACAACATGAGCTATGAAAATCCACTAAGCTGGAGAATCAGGTCCTAATTAAATCTTAGAAAGAGGGGCTGGAGTCCCCCGAGCCTGCCAAGGAGAACTTAGAGGGAGGTCTTAGAGGGAGATCTGCTCTTTTTTTTTTTTTTTTTTGTGGTTTTTGGGTCACACCCGGCAGTGCTCAGGGGTTACTCCTGGCTCCATGCTCAGAAATTGCTCCTGGCAGGCACGGGGGACCATATGGGACGCCGGGATTCGAACCGATGATCTTCTGCATGAAAGGCAAACGTCTTACCTCCATGCTATCTCTCCAGCCCCGGGAGATCTGCTCTTAAGCTTCCATAAGTGTATACATACTCATTAAACAGTCCAACTCTCAGTTTCATTCTTTTGAAGACTTCTATAGAACAAGGAAGTTGGGACATCATCCGCTCTTTTCAACAGAGCTTGAGATCATCACTCTACTAAAACGTATACTTCAGGTTGCTTGGCATTTATAGAGCTGGTAAAAAGGCATCAGAAAACAAAAGGGAGACATTTGGAAATGGGCAAGATATTACAGAGTGTGTGACGCTTGCCTTGAACTTGGCTAACATGAGTTTGATCTCTTACAATCATATGGTTCTCTAGACATCCAGAAATTTCATAGCCAGGAGTAAGACCTTAGTACATCTGGGTAAAGTCCAAAGACCAAAATATAGAAAGTAGGGAGACGTTTGTGCTCAAGTTTACCACCCATTTCAGCTGAAAGTAGTGGAGAACAAAAAGATACCTGTGGATTCTAATATTAATTTGTTTGCTGATGTTACTAATTTACAATTTTTATATTATCATTGTTCCTTTGCTATTTCTGCATGGTTCATGCATTTTAGAGTCATGCGATAGGAATCAGACTGAGCCACCAAGTGAGCAGCTCAACACAAACTTCCAGACTCAAACACTCTCTTTCTTCCTCCACAGGACTGAAGATGGAAGAAAAAAAATTAATGAAATGATATTCTTCCCTCGATGAGGATAAGACATCAATAAAAAATAAACCTCGGTTCACAGGCAGACATACCTGTGAACAAGAACCAGGAAAAATTATAAAATCCATTGCAGAACTGCTACTTTGAGAACTCTGCTTCCATCTTATTGCAGTTGGGCCAGGTTTCTTTCACTCTAGTTTGTTTCCTCTGGTCTTGGTATACGAAAACAGATCCTCACAAGTGCCAACTCTATGTGACACCTTATTGCAGGGCAAGAGCCCATTAGCAACAGTAATTTTCTCTTCACTAAGAGGTAAGATACCCCAATGTTGAAGAAGCACTTACCAGTGTAGGAGAGTGTCCATGTACCCTCTGGAAAAGATTCCAGGACACCAACAACGTACTTAAATTTAATGTGATAACCAACTTATTTTTAATTTCTGAGGGCCTCTCTTTACCAGAACTATTGTTCTTCTACTCTTTTTTCTTTTGAATTCTTGACATTCATGGTGATTTTCACAGTTTTCTTAAACTCTGAGAAATAAAATATTTCCCTTGACTTTTGCTTAATTTTCCCAGGAAGTGAAACTTTATAAACTATGCTTGCTAGGCCATAGGAGTTGATATAGTAGCAGCTGCTAATCAAAAAAATATGGAATCAACCTAGAATCAAAATGTGATCCCCAGAGACTATTGTGTCTCTTTATATCAGCTGCTAAAACAACAGAGAAAATGAAAAGAACTTATTACTTGATAACTCTTTCAAAAGCAATTATTTTTCATTTAATCAAACAATTTTGAAAACAGCTTGAATTATACGCTTGTTGTGAACTTGAAAATTACTACTTCTCTTCAATCCATCTGTGCAGAAATTTCTATAACTATACATCTTTCTCCAATAAAAGATCTTGTCTATATCCAGATAAAAGATATTTTCTAAATGTTGCTGGGTCCACAAATATTCATCTACAAGGAACAAGAATAATACAATAATAATTTCTACATGGATGATTGCTTTATATAACCTACCATCCAGAAATATACATTAATAATATGATTATATGTAATCTTTATAACATTTTTTCTACTTACTATAACTTTGTAGGTCATTCTACATCTTTTTTACTAAAATGCCCAGGGACATAATGCTGGAAACAGGTCTTTATTTGAAAAATACTTTCTGTAAAAATGAACTTCTTAGGAAAATTTTCCTTTCTAGTGATTTGTGGGTAATTAATCCTCTATCCACTCTTGCTTTAGACACTATTTCCTATCGTATGAAATTCAGAAAACTGCAAGACTATGTAATTTGTCATAAAGATATATGTATTGAAAATTTAATATTTTTAGAAGCTTAGGAAAATAACACTCAAGTTTGGATTTTCTTAATGACAGACTTCAGTTTTATAAATTACCAAGTAAGAGGCTACAAATAAGTGCTGAAATTAAGGAACAACTTAATTTTCATTAATGCCACAGTGATGGGACAGGCAGCAAGAGTGGCTTGTGTCTCATCTCGATGAGTTTCTTGGCTCCCTTCCCAATCACTTTTTCAAAGGTCAGGTTCAATCAAGGGTAACACCACTCTGGAGAAAGTACAGATAATAAAGGAGTTGAATTGTTGAGGTGTTGAGGGACATCACTTTTATTTTGTGTGACAGATGTGTTGAACTTACGTTGAACTTGATGTGTGTGACATTTTATGATCTTGATTATTGTCCATTATTTCATTGCATTTTATTATAATCAACACAGTTGTATTGAGCTCATAGCATGTGATCACCTCTGTAGTTAAGTATTCTCTATATAATGGCAAATGAAACAAGGCAACTCACAGACATAGACATTGAACTCTAACAGAAAAAACAATGCTCCAAAAACTGGAATTCAGGTAATGACAATCAAAGAAAATATATGGTCAATGTTAGAAAAAAAGAAATAAATTCTTTTTCTTTTCATTTTTCATTTAAAGCACTGTGATTTGCAAGATTATTCATAGTTCAGATTTAGACATACAATTTTTAACACCAGTCCCAAGAACAGTGTCAACTTTCATCCACCAATGTTTCCAGAGTCATCCCATGTGATCCCCCAGCTACCATCATAATAAGCCCATTTTTTGTTTGTTATTAAAGTTTGGGACTATGATTTCATTGTTGTTGAGTTTGTGCTTTGTATGTTTAGTTCTGTCCTAAGAAAGAATTTCTAAAATCAATAAAATTAATAAACTAAACTAAAATAAAATCAATAAAATCAGTTGAAGATACTTTATGTGACTGGATCATAATAGCAGTTCCTTCAAGTCTGTGAGTTTCTTCAAGTCTTAACTGCCCTTATTTAATAAAATATAAAACTTAAATTTGTAATTTATTCCTCAGTAGGTACACTATGTTTCTTTATACTTGAGTTATATTTCATTAGTACCATGTAGCTAAAAGTCCTACCTCTTTTCATTTAGAACTGAAAAATTCAAGTTTTGTATTTCCAAGTCATGTGTTAAGTGATTGAGTATGCCACTGTCCTACTATGGATTTCTCTGTCTTTAGGATGTTATACAAAGACCAAATCTTTAGCAGTTCAGAAAGGATCAATCTACTTCGAAATTATACATTCTATCCTCCATCTGCATGGAGGAACTTAAAAGTAATTTTATAACCTGTGTTTATCGAGTTTTTTTATTTGTAAATCATTGTCTGAGATAACATTTATTGAATGATAGCTATGTCTTGGGAAGAAATAATTATTGGATAAGATTATGCCAATTCTTAATTATATTCATCTATGGTTTTAGTATTATATGTCTATTAAGCATATTAAAAAGTAAAGTAGTTTTTATCTGATGAGACAGAGTGATCAAGAAAATAGAATAGGAATATGATTTGTCCACCTGTTCCAAAAGCTGTACCAAAGATATTTATTTATGACTTTTACCAGAAAACATGGTCTAATATAGGGCTTTTTCATCATTTTCCACATTCACGTCTTTTAGTATGAGAAATGTGATGTGTTAAAGTACCCCAAAACACCTATGATTTATTATATGTTGAATTTTAATTAATTCCTGTCTATTGCACATTGAGAACTTTTTTAAAAATAATTTTATTTTGACCAAAGTGAATTACATCTTTTACAGTAATATTTTAGGTACATAGTGACATTGAATCAGGGGCATTCCCACTACCAGTGTTGTCCTCCCTCCTCCCCTGTTCCCAGCATGCATCCCATATTCCCCTCTTTTACCTTCCGGGTTGCTAGTATAATTGATCCCCTCTGTGGTTAGCATGTTGTAGATTGGGTGTCGATTCTGTTGTCCTTGGCTTTGGATTTGGTGTTTAAGTTTGATCATTTTTTTATTTCTACTCGATGTTCATATGCCTGTTCGGTATGGGTACCAACCATTATTTCCCCCTCAATTTATGAGGTAGAACAAGATGATTCAAGTTATGTGATTCTGTTTGAAGGAAAAAATATATAAAGGAGGCAAAAATCAAACAAACAAAAAACTGAGAGGAGTCTATCTAGAGTTATAAATATCAATTTAAGAGAAGAGAGGAAAAAAAGAACTAAAACATAACAAAAATACAAAACAAAATCCAGACAAACAAGAAAACAAAAACAAGCTAAACCCCCGAAAAGCACCACAGATATAAAGACAACAACCAAACAATAATGATTCTGAAATAAAAATAAAACTAAAGAAAAACAAAACACCGAAATAAACAAACAGCAAAAATAATTTGTTTTTTTTTTGTTTGTTTGTTTGCATAGGCACAGTAAGATATTGGGAAGATTAGAAAGGGATTTCCCTTAGCCTAAGAGATACAGGGTTTCTCTGCCCTTGAAGCATACTGTCATGGGAATAACTACAGCTTTGTACATACTCTTTTACTCTCCTCTAGGTCTTTTTTTGGTGCCTGGAAACTTTCCTCTCAGTCTTGGATAATAAAATCAGGCTTCTGTAGCTAGAGATATTGGTATTTGCACAGGTCATAGGATGGCGACTAGGATGGAGTCTTTCTTTACGGTTCTAGAAGTTCTGTTCCAACACTGTTGTTTTAATCAGTCTTTAGTTGGTGGTCTTGGGTCTTGCACCAATCTTAGAATGAAGCCTAGGATAGAATCTTTCATTATGCTTCCAGAAGTTCCACTCAGTTGCAGTTGTCTAAGTCAGACCACATTGAGAACTGTTTTTACTATTGCTGTTATTAGTGATTCACACATTGAAATTTGTGATTTGCACACTGAAATTAGTGATTCACACACTGTAATTTGAGACCCAATATGCAGTTGTAAAGCACATTTTAATAAACTGAGGTCAGGCTTCAGAGATAGTAGAAGGGTTATAATTTTTCTTTTTTGCATGTATCTAACTCTAGTTTCATCCTCAGTAACACATTTTTCTGATCATCACAGAGAGGGGTCTTCTGAACACTCCGCATAGCCAGGAAAAGCCTCTGAGTAATATTCAATTTAATAGACATGCACACACATAAACACATATATTTGGGTCAAATTATATCAGAAATATTGGTATAATTATGTGATATCCTCACTGGTATAAGATAATATCTCATTGTTGTCTTGATTTGGATTTTTCTAATGATAAGCAATGATGAGCATTTTTTATGTATTTGTTGGCCATCTGTTAGTCTTCGTCAGAGAAGTGTTTGTTCTTTTCATCTCCCCAATTTTTATGGGGTATTCAGATTTTGTGGAGGTAACCTTTGTGAGTACTTTGTATATTATAAATATTAAGTTTTTTTTAGTTTTAGCCCATGTTTCTTTGGCCATTCAAAACCTTTTTAGTTTAATATAGTCCCATTTATTTAGATTTGATTCAATAGCCCTTGCTATTGGCAAGGTTATCATTGGAAACCTATAATCAAAGACTTATTTGAAGTTTAAGTCTTAGCGTGTTCTGCCTCTTCTTTCCTCAATGAACTTTATAGATTCAGATTTAATCTCAAGGTTTTTAATCTGCTTTGAATTGACTTTTGAGTTAAGTGTGAGATATGGGTGATATTTAATTTCTTACATGTGTTTATCCAATTATTCAACACCCTTTATTGAGATACTGACTTTATTCCATTTCAAATTCTTGTCTCCATTGTCAAAGATTATGCAATGGTCTAAATGTAATCTGTCTTGAACACCCATAGCCCACCCAGGTTATAACAAGAAGAAGAAAAGAAAACTGAGTGGAGGAGAAGAAATACAGATATGAAAGGATGGGGGCCAGGGGCCAAGCTGTCTCAGGTGCATTGGTAGAGGAAAAATAAAAGGACAGAACTAAATATTTAAGCCAAAATCAAAGGAATACAGAGAACCAAACTCTAAGGGTCTAAACTTTAAATGTGCCTGTTATACTTAAAGGCTGGGGATCAAAAGGTGATGATTGGGACACACTCCGGGAACATGCTGGAGGGACATTGACAATGCTGGTGGGATAGGCTATGATTCATTGTATGTCTGAAACCCACCTATTAAGGAATTTTTAAATCACAATGGTTTCAATTAAAAAAATAAAAGGGGGTGGAGAGATATCACATCATTAGGACATTTGCCTTGCACACATCTGATCCAGGATTGACGATGGTTTGAATCCTGGCATTCCATATGGTCTTCTGAGCCTTCCAGGAGCAATTTCTGAGTGCAGAGCCAGGAGTAACCCATTAAAGATGATAGGTGTGGTCCAAAATACCCCCAAAAGTTAAAAAAATAATACATATATGCACATATACTTATATCTAAGTAAATATATGTAAATGTATATTTACATACTTTCCAATATCCTTACCCATTAAACATTATTTTTCCTATGGAGCGATGACTATTACATACTTTTAAACTCCTTGAACAATGATTTTACCTTCTTGAAAAAGAATTCTGTCTTTCAAGATAATCAATAGTTGAAGAAGCAAAATGTTATGAAATATCTTTCATTTATGGCACTGAATAGACAGGAAAGTTTAAGATCTCTCCTGTAGAAATATTTTGCATATGTCAAAACAGTCCATTATGTAAGTATGTCAAACTTCCACAAAGATCTCCATTCAGTTAAGGGAAGAACATAGAAGTTAATCAAATGTCTTTGATTCAAAACATTAGAGTTGACAAATGAAAATATTTAGAATAAAAGAAAATTTATATATTTCAGAATTCCCATAATCCAATAAGGAAGGCATATCACTCAATTAAATGAGGATTTCATATGACCTTGACAACCAATCTTTGAAATAATCACTTAAATGTGTTGCAGAACATATTAAAATGTTATTAACTCTGGGGTTTTTTTGGGGGGTCACACCCGGTGGTGCTCAGGGGTTACTCCTGGCTCTGTGCTCAGAAATTGCTCCTGGCAGGCAATGGGGACCATATAAGATTCTGGAATTCAAACCACCATCTTTCCTGGATTGACTGGTGAAAGCAAACTACTTACCGCTGTGCTATCTCTTTGACCCCAGAATATTAATCACTTTAGTCCTCATGACTGCTAGTAAGAATATAGAATAGCTCAACCTTTTTTATTAATAATTTTTATTTTGACCAAAGTGGCTTACAAATCATTCACAGTAGTATTTTAGGTACATAGTAACATTGAATCAGGGGCATTTTCATCACCAATGTTGTCCTCGTCCACCCCTGTTCCCAGCATGCATCCCATATCCTACTCCTCCCCCCCACCCCAGGCTGCTAGTATAAGTGGTCCCCTATGTGTCTAGCTTGTTGTAGATTGGGTATCGATTCTGTTGTAGTTGGCTTAGGATTTGGTGTTTAAGTCTGATCATTTTTTTATTTCTATTCTATGTTCATACGACTGTTTGGTCTTAGTGTCTTCCATTATTTTCCTCTCAATTTGTGAGGCAGAACAAGATGGTTCATGTTATGTGGCTCTTTGAAGGTAAGAAAAAAAGAAAAAGAAAAAAAGAAGGGGCAAAAATTCAAACAAGCTAAAAACAGGAGGATTCCTTCTAGAGACTATAAAACTCAGTTTAAGAAAAGAAAGGGGAAAAGGAAGGAAAACATAAAAATAATACAAAAAAATCAAACCCAAAAAACCTCCAAAAAACAAAACAAACAAACAAACAAACAAACAAACAAAAACCCCTACATCCTGACAATAAGGAAATGGCAACAACTTGGTCTAAGAGAAGGTTGTCTTATCTCAACACCTAATGATAAGATGAAATCAGAAAACACACCATCCTTTGATCTGTTCAAAAGCCAAGTTCACTAACTACAGAAGACTGACTGTGACCACCATGGCTGGGCAGAATGTATCCTGGGACCAATAAAAAAAAAAACCCTAGTCTAGGCTCAGGTACAATCTGCACGATCTGTACAACAACCAAGATCTCTAATCCCAGAGGTCTGACTGAGACAACTGCAACTAAGCAGAAATTCTGGAAACATAATGAAAGACTCTATCCTAGGCTTCTTTCTAGAATCGGTGCAAAAACCAAGACCACCAACTACAGAAGACTGATTAAAACAACAGTGATGGAACAGAACTTCTGGAACTGTAAAGACTCCATGCTAGGCTCCATCCTATGACCTGTGTAAATACTCAGATCACTAGCTACAGAGGCCTGATTTTATCATCCACTACTGAGCGGAAAACTTCCAGACATCACAAAAGGACCTAGGGGAGAGTAAAAGAGCATGTAAGAAGCCTGTAGTTACATCCATGACAGTATACTTCAAGGGTGGAAAAACCCTGTATCTCTTAGGCCAGGTTAATTCCCTTTCTAATGTCCCCAATTTTTACTGTGCCTATGCAAAAAAAAAATAATAGCACAAATTAAATTTTATTTTTGTAATCATTGTTGCTTGTTTTTTTCCTTTTCTATGTCTTTTTTCCCCCCTGTGCTTTGATTCGTCTTTATTTTGAGAAATGGTTATTGTTTGGTTGTTGTCTTTATTGCTATGGTGCTTTTCAGGTTTTTGTTTGTTTGCTTGTTACCCTCAGTTCTTAATCCGATAGCTCAACCTTTTTGGAAAACAGTACTGGCACTTTAAAATAGTAAATGAGCTTACATATAACTCAGCAATTTTATCTTTTAGATTTTAGTACAAGTGTCCAGGAGACATTTGTTTTTCTATTTTAGTTCATTACAGCTCTATTCACAGTAACCATAAACTGGAAACAATTCATATCAAGATCACTAAATAGGAAACTATGGTATGAGTATGGAATCGAATATTATTTGGCTATATAGAAAAAGATAAAATCATTCAATTTACTGCCATGAAATGAAACTGGAAAGTATCATGGGAATGAAGTTAGTCAAAAGTGGAAGACAGGGGTCTGGGATTTAGCACAGTGGTAGGGTATTTTCCTTGCATGCAGCCAAACTAGGACTGATGGTGGTTTGATTCCTAGCATCTCATATGGTTCTCCGAGTCTGCCAGGAGCAATTTCTGAGCATAGAGCCAGGAGTAACCCCTGAGCAAAGACAGGTTTACCCCAAAAAACATACACAAAAAAGTGAAAGATAGATACAGAATAATCAGGGTCATATGTAGAAAAGAAAGAGATACAGTTAGGAAATAAAAAGTAATACAAAGCAACAGAACCTGAGAACAATTTTATGTTAACATTTAAAAAAAATTATACTTTTATTTTTTTTTGGTTTGGTTGGGGCCACACATGATGATGCTCATGGGTTACTCCTGGCTATGCACTCAGAAAGTGCTCCTGACTTGGGGATCATATGAGATGCTGGGCAATTGAACCGTGGTCCGTCCTAGGCTAGCTCGGGTAAGGCAGATGCCTTTCCACTTACGCCACCACTGCATCCCCAGATTTTAAAGGACTTAGTTTACTCTGAACAAAATTATATTATTGGGAAGGAAAATGAGCACACTGTTGTAGAGAGTATGGTAATAAAATGTACTCATGAAACCACAACAGTATTATAATTTAAGGTTCTTAAAATAATAACAACTATTTCTTCTTTTGTGGTAAACAAAAACGTAAATGTAGATTCAATTAGAAGTTCATAAAGTGGTATCTGTGTAATCATAAAAATCTCAGTGAACATGAAATGACATCGAAATAGAAGTATATTGTAGTATGGTGTTAGTTAAGGATGCTTATTGTGTAATAAAACCTCATATTTAATCTCAATTTGATAACCTAAAATGCATATTCCATTGATATACTGAACATGACATTTCATTCATTTCCATATATATAAAATAATTTTTGAGAGTTAAATGTTTGCAATATACTATTTAAAATGTTTTTGAGTATATGTTAAACACTTTGCAATTATTACTTTTATGTACAATCCAAACGTTTTTAATTTGACCAAAGAAAATAGCAGAACTAAAATTATATTCACATTAAGATTTGCCAAAGTATAGAACTCCTCAAAGTATGACTCCTCAAAGTATGCTTGGAGCCCATGTGTGAAGTGTCTTTTACTAGTTTATGATGAAATGAATATATAATCACAAAATTGTATCAAGACATTAAGTGTCAGAAATTTTGAAATGAAAAATTGAGTTTGTATCCTGTATGCCTTTCATCATTTTTGCTTGTTTGATTTCTTGAGGGGGAGCTGTCTCCCGTGGTTCTCAGGGCTTACTCCTGACTTTATGTTTAGGGATACCTGCTGGCAGAGTTAAGGGGACAATAGGAGATGCTGGGGATAGAATTCAAGTCAGCAGAGTTAAAGCAGTGTAGTACCCACTATTCTATTGCACTGACCCACAAAGATAATTTTTGTAATTTTATGACTGTTGAATGTAAAGATAAACTAAGAAGGATATCAATTTTAATAGGATTTAAATCTGTAAAATAATAAGCATTGTATAAATTGTTCTCAGGATTTTTTCCCCAAATTATACAAAAAATCACCATCTACTTAAAGTACTCCATCAGAGTTCTGTCTTGCTATTCTACTATCTGTTACATTTATATTGTAAAATATGCAATTTTATTTAGTGGCACATATTTTTTATCACATATGCCAATTTTAAGGGCTCCATTTTAAGAAAAAATTGTTCCTTCTTTTCCTTTAAACTTTTCAGGTGGATATAGTGAATGAAGTGAATTCTTAGTGAAAGAGTACAATTTGCACAGAGAAAATTTAATTTAGGACTTGAATGTGGAGACATCGTGGAAAAACACACAAAAACATGTATTGTTCTCATATGTATGTATGTACATATACATATAGGATATAAAATGTATATAAGTTGCTCATGTTTAGGTCAATAAATAATATTCTCCAGTGTTCATTTCACAAATGTTCTATAAAAGTATCTTTTCACATACAACATAATAGCAGTATCATAAAATGTGATAAATTTCCTCAAAGTCCACAATTATTTCTTAAATGTGTTTATATGGGAAGTCCTCCACATTGACAATTTACATATATATACACACATACACACAAATAAAATGTAACATCACTTGAGTAGTCTCAGTTTAGCTGGACTAATTTAAAATAAGTCCTTCATTTATATCTGCAGAAACAGAATTGTGCTGAGAATATAATGTTATTGATCTATGTGAAAATTACATGGCAGAGTTCTCTTTAATTATATGTCAAAATCTAGTTGTCTACAGAAAATATTTATTGTCAACACCACTAGAAGATCTTGTTTTATTGCCAATATTAACTTAATGTTACACACAGAAATATTTACCTGTTCCAAAAATAGGCCAATCATATATATATATATATATTTATATATATATATATAATTTATACTGAATGAATACAAGTTTAAAATTATTTTTGACACTCTGTTTTCTATTGAGAAACTAAGAGAACATTAAATTGTGTCATGTATGTCAGAAAATAATGCTAATGTTAAAAACAATAATATAAGAGGAATTAATATATTCTTTTTGGTAACTTTAATTGCAGGTAGATAATGTTGTACATTTTCTAAATAAATCTTGATTTTAAATTGATTTGAAGACATATTTAATATGTTTATTGTACACGTAGTTTCAAGAACAAAGCTTTTTTTAATTGCAATTATTCAAGTTTTATAATAATGTGAAAATGCATGAAGGCACTAGAGTGATACCACTAAAATATAGTATGTGCTATCTCTCCAATAGACATAATTTGTTTTAAAACACAAGATTCAGATGGCATTTTAGTGCCTAAGCAATGATTTTTTATTAGAAAAGTAATGAGTTGTTAAATGAAGATTGGAATGAGACATGAATCAAAGCCTATGCTAAATATTATCATTTTTAGAAAGTGTATTTTGTCCATATATCCTAAAGGTAGGTAGAAAACATTACATATCTAAATAAGCTAAAGAAAACATTTACAATGGTTTAATTCCTTTGATCTCGATGAAGTGTGACTCTAGGTGTATAGTTTAAAAATTCTGTATTCTTGTGAATGCTACTTGTTGATTTTAAGTTTAAAAAATAGATAAAAGACAATATTTTTTGTTTGTTGTGACAGCAATACAAATATTTTTAGTGTGCTGAAGTTATGGTAGTGATATGACACCAAAGCATCTAAATTTACACTGGTTCTATAACTACTTCCGAATATATTTTTTGCAATCTGTTATGTTTAGAGTATGATTACAACATATTGTTTACTTTTTTGTTTGTTTGTTTTTGGGTCACACCCACCAGTGCTCAGGGTTACTCCTGGCTCTAAACTCAGAAATCGCTCCTGTCAGGCCCCGGGGGACCATATGGGATGCTGGGATTCAAACCACCATCCTTCTGCATGCAAGGCAAACACCTTACCTCCATGCTATCTCTCCGGTCCCATATTGTTTAAATTTTATGTAATAAATATGCATCTCTGAGAACTGCCTTTTGCTACAATGAAATTTATATATTATTTTTTCAATGTTTAAATTTTATTATATATAATGTAAGCTCAATTGAAGTCATACACTCATGGGGCCAGAGCAATAGTATAGTGGGTAAAGTGCTTGTCTTAAATGTTATCAACCAAGTTTAATCCTCAGCAGAAAGGGCAGAAGAAATCCCTGAGCAATACCAGATCTCACCCCTTCATACACAAGAAAAGAAATAGCACACTAATTTATCAATTAATATGACATTAATTATTTGGGTATTGATTATAATATATTATGGTTTCCTAAAGTACATCATAATTAACTTTTTTAAAAGCCCTGCTATACAGAGTAGGCTAATTGGCCACACGAGATTTGACCTTTTTAAGTAGGCAATGATCCAATTAATAAGTGACTGGTTGTGATGGCAAATCCTTCTAAAGTGGCCTTTTTTTATATTATGTGCAAATATGTGTATTATACATATGCTTGTCAACATAGGCTTTGTATTTGACTATTAGGAAATTATAAGCAGCAAATCTGCTAGAATCCTATTCTAAGTAACTCACCAGCTAAGGATTTTCCTTCTTACTTACAAGTCAAAATCTAAAATGAAAAATTATAGTTAGTAGAATTTAATTGAAGGGGAAATTAATATTTCAGATTTCAGATTTCTTATTGCTGATCCAGATAGTTAGTGTAGTGGGTAAGGCACTTATCTTAATATTGGCCAAATTAGGTTCAGTTCCTGGAACCATATATGGTTCACTGAACACCACCAGAAATAATCTCTGAGCTTGGAGCCAAAAATAAACCATGCTCACAGCCAAGGCTGACCCAATAACAACAACAACAACAAAAAAAAAACCCATCTGGGTTCATAATATGGTCAATTAGAAATTAAAATGTTTACATGATTCTTAGGGGGAAAATCAGTTGGTTTTAACTGTTTCCTGTTCTTTGATTTGAGACTCTACAAATTAAAACAGTGGCCAATAGTTCTTTGACATTGAGAGTCACTCTGGATTTTAATTTTATTACCATCCACAGTAGTTGCAACCATACATTTTTTCTACTAAGTTTTGCTGAGTTACCTCGAAGGAGTGAGTGAAGGTACCATCAAGCATCAATGGATGTTATACCACTGTGAATTTGTATGGTGGGTTTTTGGTTGTTTGTTTCTTTGTTTTGTTTTACCTCTTGATCCACAACCAGCTCTAGGTTAAAACAGCATCTCTATGTTGCAGAGTCAAGTGTCTGGCTCACATTGCCAGCCTGACTTTTAGTGGTAGAGATCCTCAAAGCCTCAAATACAGCTATAAAGGTCCCTAAGGTTTATTTTATTTTTTATTTTTATTGTGACCAAAGTTCATTACAAATCTTTCACTGCATTATTTATGGTACATAGTGACAATGAATGAGGGGCATTCCCGCCACCACTGCTGTCCTCCCTCCGCCCCTGTTCCCAGTATGCATCCCATATCTCCCTCCTCTACCCCTCAGTATGCTAGTGCAACTGGTCTCCACTTTACAGCTTGTTGTAGATTGAGCATCCATTCCAACATCATAGGAGATAAAAAGGATAAGAAAAAGGGGGGAAAAATTTGGTGACAACTACCAAAAAAAGAAAGAAGAGAGAGAGAGAAAAAAAAAAAGAAAGAAAAATGGAAGAAAAAAGAAAAAAATGGACCCGGCAAATAAAAATAAAAATAAATCTCTAAATAATAACCACAAGAGTAAAAAAGAAAGAGAAAAGTGGAAGAAAAAAGAGAAAAAAAATAAAGTCAAAAACTAACAAATCAAAACAAAACAAGAAAAAGTATGGGTGCTGGAGTGGTAGGGTTTGGCGTTCCCACCACTTTTTTTTTTTTTTTGCATAGGCACAGTAAGCATTGGGGAAGAAAGGGAATTCCCATAGCCTAAGAGATTCAGGGTTTTTCCATCCTTGAAGCATACCATCATGGGATTAACCCCTGGCTCCACATATACTCCTTACCCCATCCCAAAGGCTTTTTTGTGATGCCAGGAAAGTTTCCTCTCGGTTGTGTGTGAGAAAATCAAGCCACTGTAGCTAGCGATCTTGGTATTTGCGCAGGTTATAGGTCAGGGTCTAGGATAGAGTCTCTAGGTTCTAGAGGTTTCTATACATCGTTGTTGTGGTGTTCAGTCTTCTGTAACACTTGCTCCCTGTTTTCGTTCAGTCCCTAAGCCGAAGCCTAGGATATTATGGGTCCAAAGGTTCTGCTCAGTCTCTGTTGTCCAAGTTGGACTTCTGCAATAAGACATCTTGTTGTTGTAGTTGTTGTTGTTGTTTATGTAGCCTGGACTACAGCCTAGGGTGGGGTTTTCCTTATTAGTCCCAAGGTAGGCTCTGTTCAGTCACGGTTGTCAAAGTCAGTTTTCTGTTATTAGTGCTCTTATTTTTCACAGTTCAAAGGACGATATCTCTTCTGATTTCCATTTAGTGGTAGGTGATGTGATAGGACAGCCTGGTCTTAGGTCAAGTTTTTCTTTCCTCATTGTCATATCAAAACTGGCACAAGTTGGTGCCAAAGTAGTGTTATAAATCTCCCAATGGAGCTTAGTTCCTGGTGGTGTTGCCCAGAGCTGTGTCATTTCTACGTCAGGGATCTGGGGTTTCGGATTGGACTAATCCTGTCCAATCTCCTGGGGAATGATTGTATCCACATGATACATGTTCAGGATGGGAGGCACCCTTCTGTTATAAAAAGTGAGTTCTTATTCCTAGAAGATAAGATCTTTCTGTGTCTATGGTTTCCCCCTATTTTTTACTGTGCCCATACAAAAACGTATGGTGTCATCCTGTGTTGTTGGTATTATTCTGAATAAGGATGACAGGCTGCACACACAGTCTCTGTTGTTTGGTTTTGTTCTGAGCTTTTATCCCAGTCAAGGCTTTTTGTACCAAGCAGCACCAAAAATGGTAAGGATAGAAAAAATGTATATATTAAAATAGAACAAATAAATAAAACTGAGTTAAAAAGAAAAGGTATTCAAACAAATCAAGTGGTGGAGGAGGCTACTTGTATATTTAGGAATACACATCTTAAGATGTATTGTTATACAGGTATTGAGCTTCCATAGGCAATATAAGACTCCCAATTAAGTCTTTTGATATATTCTTGTGGGGAGTAAAACCAAGGTACTTTTCGATTCACAGGCCTTGGAATTGAGTTTGAGAGATACTTTGCTGCATTACGAGATCATATAGTGTCTTTGAGCTGGGAGTTTTGCTGAGGCCGATTCCTGTATCTTGCAACAGTCCACAATTTGGTGGGGGTGAGAGGGGCCATCAAGCATGAGTCAGCAGGCATGCTGGTTGTAGTTCTTTGCCGATGCATGAGAACGGGGACCCAGAGGGTGTCTTTCACTGAGGAGCTGGAAGGTGGTCTGTTGGGGCAGGAGGTCAATCTTGGTGCCTACCGAGTTAGGAACTGAGGGTAAAAAGGGTTAAATTAGGGGAAGATAAGGGATCAGGATTGGGAGATGAGGGTATAGAAGAAACACAGGGGTAGGGGAGAGGCAATACATGACAGGGGCTATATACTATATATATATGAATGAATTGTTTGTGATTTCAGATTGGAGTCAGTACGGAAAGTCACATCCATAAAGACTGACTTTAAAGATCTATTTGAGTGTTATCATCCAAATCGTTGGTATTCCGTTTCCTTTCCTAGGAACCGTCTACAATGAAGAACATTTTTAGATAATGCTTAAAACGTATATGCGCCCGCACGGTTATAAAAATGAGTATTAGTAAGAAAAGACACCGCTGCAGGGCGTCCAGTATGAATATGGGAGGATTTCCCCTCCACTCTCCTCCCCCCAGAGCCCAGTTGCCAAACCTGGCCCTGAAGACCACTTTGGCATGGGGGGATCTCGGTCTCCTGGACTAAGTGTTCAGCCCAGAAGGCCATTGGCCAGCTGTCTGCCCAGATTCCCAGCCATACCCGTAGGAGAGGAGCAGGAATCCTGGCATGTGGGATTGTCTCAAGGTTTATTTTTTAAGATAGATATTACACTCCAAATATAATTTATACTTGATAAAGTAACTTTTTATTTTTTAGGCCACACCCTTCTGCCCTCAGGAGTTACCTTTTGCTCCCCATTCAGGGGTTTCCTCCTTGCTCTGTGCTCCTGGCAGGCTGTGGGTACCATATGGGATGTTGGGGATCAAATGGGGGTTGATGGGCTACTTGCAAGGCAAATACCATATCCTTTGTGCTATCACTCAGGTCACTAGTGTGAGTAAATTGTTATTTTGGGGGGTTTTTTTGGCCACAAATAGTCATGCTTAGGCCATGATTAGTCATGGTTCTTTCTGTGTTCATTCTTGGCAGGGCTTGGAGGTCTATATATATGGTGATAGGGAGACTAATCTGGGACAGGTGCTTTACCAGCTCTACAATCACTGTGGTACTGCAGAGGTTAATTTTTTCAATGGAAATCTACAGTTATGTGGGGAAAGGTAGAAATATTGATATGGCTGAATGTAAGAACCCCTCCCCAAATACACTCTACTAATCTCACCTGGATATTCAGACCCACCCACACCTGAGAGGGATCTGCAGTTTTTGAATTAAGAGTTAAAGGTGTCCTTGTAGAGGCTTCATCCTTGGTTTGAGAGATGAAGGGGAAAAAGAAGGTGAAACATCACATCAGTAAAAAAAAAAAGCAGTGTCAAATGAAATATACAGTGAGCACTCTAACAATAAAGATAAGCACCACATAAAAGCCATGGTCTTGAGATAAAAAAAAACATGGCAGAACACATAAAGGAAGAAAAGAATGGAAGAAAAAATAAATATAAATGGAGACAACAATTTCAATAACCACACCAAAACAAAGAAATCGACAAAGAATTTTGATGTTTTCCCCAGTTTATTACTTTTCTCTTCTTCAAACAAAACTACATAACTTGAACTACCTAGTCCTGCCTCCCAATTAGAGGGGAAAATAAGGGAGGTACCAAGACCAAACAGGTGTAGGACTACTAAGTAGTAAGCTAGGCACAGAGAAGACCACCTATTCTAGCAGCCCCGGGTGTGAGGGAGGAGGATATGGGAGGCAGGGCTGGAACGGAGGTAGAAGGAGAACAATTCAGTGATGGAAATCCCCCTGATTTTATGTTAATATGTACCTAAAATATTATTGTCAGTGATATGTAAGCCAATATGATTAAAGTTAAAATTATATTAAAAATAATTAAAGGTGATGCCTAAGAGTGGGGGAAGGATAAAGCAGAAAGAAAGCATGGAGAGCAGCAGAAAGGAGAAAGTTTTCCTGAGAGAAAACGATGAGTTAGGCAGACATGGCGCAGAGTCTACACATGGCAGAGGAAAAACCTTGAGGGAATAAAACAAACAGACTCCAATAAAACTTTAACTGACTGGGGCAAGAGAGATAGTACAGCAGTAAGGCATATGCCTTGCACGCAGTCGACCCAGATGGACTGTGGTTCGAATCCTGGCATCCCATATGGTCCCCCTCAAGCCTGCCAGGAGCAATATATGAGCACAGAGCCAGAAGTAACCCATGAGAGCTGCCTGGTGTGGCCCCAAAAGGAAACCAAAACAACAAAATCTTTAACTGATTGCCTGTAAGTCATTTCTCTGCTATTACCCTGCAACCTTCAGACCTTTGGGCCCAGGGGCTGCAGGCACAGTGCTGTGTGGCCAGGCCAGGGAGGCCTCACCCATCGCAGAGACACATTAGACTTAATATATTAATGAAAACAACAGCTGAGCAAGGTATACAATGTTAAGAGCTAAGCATTATATACAAGTATTATATATTATCCATATTAGATAATATATTATACTATAAATAACATTTATAATTATGTATTATGATATATTATAATAATCATATATTAATCATATATTATATAATTACATATTATATAAAACACGTAGCTTTTTATAGTAGACCAATTATATTAATGTAAATATGAATCATTAAATATAAATAATATGCTATAATACATTATATGCAATTAAATTAATATTATATTTAGCTTTTAACATTGTGTACCTTGCTCAGATGTTGTTTTCATTAATATATAAAGTCTAATGTGTCCCCACAGTGGGGTGAGGCCTCCCTGGCCCAGACATCCAACACTGCGCCTGGAACCCCTGGGCCAAAGGTCTGAAAGTTGCTTTGAAGTCTGCTTAAGATGGAAGCTTGGTTTCCAAATAACACGTCGTTTTTCTTTTCTAATATTTCCTATGATTTGAGTTATCAATGGTAATTTACTTACTCTTAATTTTGTCAATTATTTTACCTCATATAATGATCTCACATTCAGTAATGTATATTAGTTTGAGGGGGAGAGAAATAGCATGGAATAAGGGATATATTTAAAAAGATAGAAATAAAATGTGAATATTTAGTTCAAGTTGACATATTAGATCTTTTTGGCTAGCCATATCCAAAACATTCCTCTTGACCAAATGTCTGCTGCTCTTGGATGTCCCTCTGTAAGTCAGAGGTCCATAGAATTCAGAACACTTTGAGACTTTACTTTGTGCAATCGCTTGTTTTATGTTTTTAAAGCTATCTTGTTCTGTGTTAAAACAGCTAATGGTCTCAGTGAAAATTTTAAATAAACTTATTTCTTCAGATTTGGAGGAAAACCAACCAACCAACAAACAAACAAAAAAGAAATAAAATGTGAAAATGATAGAGGGATAACATACTTCAAAATTTACAACTTAGATATTTAGAAGGAAATGTCTAAATTTGGGTATACTCTATGCGCTGTGCTAGGTTGTGAAATTTTATGTATCAAGAATTTCAAATTAATATAGCATATAAAGTGGAAGATATAAAGTATCTGCAATAATTAAAAATGTAGAAGTAAACAAAAGGCTAAAAAAGCTAAAAATATCTCCAATTTCTACCAATCATTTGAAAGGGTAAAAAATGGAGAATATAGCTTAACATTCTTTTTTTTTTTTTTTTTTTTTTTTGGTTTTTGGGCCACACCCAGTGACGCTCAGGGGTTACTCCTGGCTATGCGCTCAGAAGTTGCTCCTGGCATGGGGACGCCGGGGGATCGAACCGCGGTCCGTCCTAGGCTAGCGCAGGTAAGGCAGGCACCTTACCTTTAGCGCCACCGCCCGGCCCCAGCTTAACATTCTTTTAAAAATCTTAATGATAAGAAGATGTAACATTTAAAATGGAATATAAGATTCTTTAAAATTAAATAATATAAAATCAGAAAATATAATGTATGACAAGACTGAAAACAAACATAATAAAGTAAATACTTAAAATGTATATATATATATATATATATATATATATATATATATATGATGAGATACTTCAAATGAAACTCTTGTTTTTCTCAGCATTTTATATTTACTTTATCATCACAATTTACTTTATGGAATCTAATGCAGATTCAGTATGTCCAGGAATAGAGCCCAAAGGAGAAAAAAAAAAACAAAAACAAAAACAAAATAGATTTCTTAGCATTTGAGATTCAAAAACTCTTGCAAATAAAATGATAGGATAAGATAAAGGGTTTATGAATTTCAAATGTGACTGCTAATGCTCCAAATTTACTATTTTGAGGTAATAAAGAAGAATCATGCTGTCATTTTTATTGGGTGAGTTTCTTGCTCAGGAGTTAAAAAGTAAAATCTAAGAGAGCCCGCATTAATATGGGACATAGAACTGTGTATTTTAACATTTTTCTTAGTATTGGCATAAGAAAGGGTAGATATAATTTACCCGAAAAATTAAATAGTACCAGAATTTAATGAAATATAACTCTGATTGTTTATCCAGATTACTGAAGAACAGTCTTCTATCTCCAATTGTGTAAACAGTAGAGGAGCTGACTGTTTTTCAAGCCAGCAGCAAAAGGAATCAATTCCATTTTACTTCCTTTCTCTTGGCTCTGAACTTTGATGCAGTAGCAGCCTGAGGGAAGAGATTAGAATATTGCATTTAGTTGACTGAATTGGCAAGTTCTTCTACAAGTAGCACTGATCACAACAAAAAATTAACTAGTTTATGATGGTGAAAGAATTTAAAAATGTTCTCTAAAGCAAAACTTACAAGTCATGAAGGAGATCATTTCTTCTCAACCCTATCTAATCAAAGATTAAATTGGGAAATACTTAGAGACAAAAGTCAACGAGCTAGCAATCAATGTTCCAAAGTAGGCACGCTATAGAATTGTTGCAAACTATCTACTTCTTAGTAATCACATCCTGTTCAATTCTATTCACTTTAGTTGGTCAGGGCCTGTGTATTTTTAACTAAACAATGCCAAGCGTGCTGTATGCAAGTATTACATGCAAAACTAGTCTTGCTCTCAGATTATTCTCTCTTACAGGTTTAAGTGCTGCAAATTGCTAGCATGATGTGTTTAAAAGATATTGCATTAAGGGTGGCTTCTTGTAGTCAAGACACAACACCAAAACAACAAATCATATCTTATGCCTATTAGCTCTAGAGAAATTGAATCATTTCAACAAATATGTAAATGCACACAGAAGAAGATTCTTCCAAATTTGAGTAGTCAGATAGAATTTCAGAGCCAGTTAATAACTTGATTGCAGCCTTCACAAGAGAAACTAACACAGTGAGTCCATCTAAACCACTTCTTGTTTAGTTAGAACCGCCAGTTCCCCAGATGCCTGACCTCCCTCCCACTTCCCACCATCAATAAGATAATGTGCTTTGTTTTAATTCACTGAGTCTTGGAAAAGCATTTTTGGCAATAAAGATCACTAACATGCCTGATAAAATCCCTTGATGAACCACGGTGTCTTTGTACACTACTATATGGTAATGCTACCGTATTTACATAATAGATCAGGGTAAAAAAGGAAAAAAGTCAAGTACATTTAAAAACTTATGACTACTGTCTATTGAGTTGATTGAAAAAATAGATGAGACAATTTCAAAATCTTCTAGCAGGCATTATTGTCTCTTCTGTCTATTCAAATAAGAATTTGCTTGAGTTTTTTTTTTTTTCCTGTACTGCTCATATATATATATTAGATACATAGGGCAGGGAACTTAGAAAAGAAAAAAACTAGCTTTTTGAATTTATAAGATCTCAGAGGAGGAGTCTCTACATTGAATATAATTTTGAACCTTCAGTATATAAAACAAAATCTGAGTTTTAAATGCTGTTGTGAATGGACAGAATATATTTTATTCCAAAGATATTTTTGATCTCCCCACAACAGGAATTTGTAGAAAGATCCATGCCTTCTGAGAAGTATAAAAGAATGAGTGTTTTCTTAGCCAAGAGACAACTATAAATGTTATATGTTATTTTTAGCTAACCCTCTAAATATCTGTATAATACACACATTTTTTTCCTTCCCTTAGAATGATCATGGAAGATTGAATTCGTTTTGTTATCTGTCTTTAGTTTAGATATCTCTGTAAATATAGTAAACCAAGCTTTTAGGCAACTGGATATTAGAATAACATAATATGTCAAGTCAATAAGACTACAGGAATGCATAATTTCCTTTTTTTTTTTTTTTTTTTTGGTTTTGGGCCACATCTGGTGATGCTCAGGGGTTAGTTACTCTTGGCTATATGGCTATTGTGCTCATAAATCGCTTCTGTCTTGGAGGACCATATGGGATGCAGGGGGATCGAACCTAGGTCAGCCACATGCAAGGCAAATGCCCTACCACTGTGCCACAACTCAGACTCTAGGAATGCATAATTTGGAGGGGCACTTGGAGCATCTCTGAGATCTTATCAAGATTTACTCCTGGCTCTGTGCTAAGGGGATCATCTGGGACCAAGGATCAAATACAGAGCAACATTTTGCAAGCAAGTATCCTAATGACAACGCTATTTCTCTGGTTCTGGAAATATTTAAGTTCTTGATAATAATTGTAAGAGAATATTCTAATTTGTAATTGAGCATATCTGAACTATGACTATGAATTTCTATTTTACAGAACAAAAGCTAAAACTCTGAATATTTTTGTTTTATAAGAATAATATAAGTGTACAAATATGATAAAATTATCTTGGAAGTTTTGAACCACAAATAATAGATTTGCTTCTCATAGCTTTTATTATTTTCTCTCTAATTCCTATAAAATACTCAATCTACTATTAAAATTAAGACTATTAGATGATAAAATTTGAAAAAACATGAGATAATTTAGAAATTACTCAGATTTGAAAATATGAGTTATATAAAGAGAAGTAGTAACTAAAATTAATTTAATTAATGGATTGCATTTAACATGGCAATCAGTTTTGGCATAACATATCAGGGTTTGATTGATAGTAAATTATTAGGATGCCATTTCTTGATTCTTTTATAAAAACTTCAAGAGATTATAAATAGATTCTTTTTTTGTTGTTTTTGGGCCAAATCCAGCCACGCTCAGGAGTTACTCTTGGCTCTGTGCTCAGAAATCGCTCCAGGCAGGCTCTGGGGACCAAAAGAGATGCCGGAATCAAACCTAGCTACATCCTATGTTATCGTGTGCAAGGCAAACACTCTACTGCTATGCTATGTCTCCAGGCCCAAACAGACTGATATATACATACAGTTCAAGTTTTTTTAAAAAATTCTGTTACTTTTTAGAAGTATTAATAAGCATAGTTTATTTTATAACAGTAAATAATAAAAATGTTTTGATTTAATTATATAGTATTAAATTTTATTTTGTACTTGGATCTCATTGTGATTATTATTATGTCTTTACTATCATTAACAAAACCTTTAAAACATTCTGTGATGCTGTATCTTAGAGTTTATATGAAGTAGGTAAAACCTACAAATGTAAACTTTAGGTGAAAAAGAAGTAAGAACATTTAAAGGGAAAATATAAATAAATCTATAGATGTACAAGTAAGTTTTTCCCCAAGTAAATTACTTTATATAAATTGAATTTATATTAAAATATATTAAATTATAGATACTGCTTAAGTGTCTGATATAATAACTGACAAATCATAATAAAAGTCTCTATGGATATAAAACACTGTTTAAAGTCAGAACATTCAATATATATGAGACATTAATTTATTTTGAAAATATATGAAATCCCCTAGCAAGCTAGGAGTAAACTTATCTTTATTAATCTCACAGATGGAAACCATAAGTACCACAAGTGAATGTCATAATACACAATGCCAAGTACTAGGAAGTTTGTCCTGTCTTTGAAGAAGTTCCTTTAATACTATTTGCAAAACTTGTTTCAGGGCTATTAATTCCCTAAGTTGTTGACTGTCCCTAAAGCTCTGTATTGCTCCTTCAAATTTGAATTACATCTAGCTGGATAGGGTATTTTTAGTGAGCTGCTTATTTAATTGTGTTTTTGTACTATGTGCTTTCATTATCTCTCTTGCAAATCTCAGTTGATAGATAGGCTGTGAATGTATAAGCTTTTCTTTGTATATACGATTTTTTTTTTACTGATCTTCCTAATTTCAAATACTTGAGCTTTTCTTAGCTTTTAATTATTGTTAATTTTAAACATCATAGCCTATGTATCTGCAAAGATAATAGATATAAATTTAATTTTTATAATTTTGTGGTATTTGTGTCACCAAAAATATATCTATTTATTTTCTGGAGTATGTTTTATGTCCAATAAAGAGGAAACAAAATGTGTATTTGGCTTTTACAGGATTGCAAACCACCCTTTATATAAATTTTACCAAATTTTCAAAGAGCATTCATTCACTATTTTTATCAAAATTTTTTAGTAATGCAGGAATTATTGTCATTATAACTAATGCCAAAATCATTTGAGGCATATAAAAGGAAAATTACAGACCAATGTTTTTGATAATTATATCTTGACACTGTTAACAAAATTCTAGTGAACCATATTCAAAAATATATCAAAAAGATTGAAATTTATGGCCAAGTAGAATTAATTCCAAGGAAGTAAGTTTGGATAAATCAGTAATTCAAAAACAACAACAACTACAACAACAACAACAGACACATAGCGTAATAGCTGAAAATAATCTTTGAGACTTAGTACCCATTTACAATTTAAAAATAATTGGTAAATGAGACAGAAAGAACTTACTCAATATAGAAAAAGTCATGTTCAATAAATTCAAAACTATTATAGTACAAAATGGTAAAAATTAATATTTTCCTTTCAGGCATAAATAGATATATCCATTCTCACTTTTTTCCCAAACATATTAGAAGTCCAAACCAAGTATCTAGAAAAAAATTATAGCAAAAACTAAAAATAAAAAATTTTAAGAATCATATTTGAAGATCAACTAATATACACAGAAAACCCTAATGAATTTTTTAAATTTCAAAAATAATAAGTAAAAAAATAATGTGGAATGTTGCCAAATCAAGAATCCAAAAAAAAAATCTGTTGCAAAAGTCAGGTATATATTTGTGCAGGTAGGGTACTTGCCTTGCATTTGACCAATTTGTTTTTATTCCCTAGTCCCACCGCAAGTACACTATTTTTTAAATTAATTTTTATTGTGGCCAAAGTGAATTACAAATATTTCACAGTAATATTCAAGGTTCATAGTGACAATAAGTCAAGGGCATTCCCACCACAAGTGATGTCCTCCCACCACCCCTGTTCCCACTATTTTGTTTATGCCCCTATCTCCCTCCTACCACCAGCCTATCTCCAAGATAAGCATTTTATTTCTCTTACTCATTACAATTTTCATGGTAGTTGTTGGTGTAGTTATTTCTCTAACTGCACTCATCACTCTTTGTGATAAGCTTTATATCATGACCAGTCTTTCCAGCCCTCATTACTATTATCTCTGGGTATTATTATAATACTGTCTTTTATTTTTTTTTAAATCCCACAGTTTCTCTCTCTCAACTATAATTTCTGAGCACAGAGCCAGGAGTAAGCACTGAGTACTTTCATTTAAGGTCCCACCCTTAAACAAACAAAACAACAACAAATATTACTTTTTATATGAATATAAAATCAAAACAAAACAGAGTAATAATTTTGAGTCCCATTTAAAATTGCATTAATAAAATCAAGGACCTTTAAATCAATGTAGCAAAAGTAGAAAAGATTATACAACATAAATTATAGACACTATTTAAAGAAATAAAATATGATACATGGAAATTGAATAATATTTTACATTCCAGAATTTCAATAATTAACATTGCTAAAATTACTATTTCACATAAACATTACAGCATTTTATGCAATAAATATAAAAATCAAAATATTTTAAAATTCCAACAGTATCTTTAAGTTATGTAATAAATATTACTAAAACTTGTTTGGGACCATAACACTATATGAAGAAGCAAACAAGAAGAAAAAAATCCTGAGATAAAATAAAATAAGAAGTACTCCCTTTCCTGACTAAATTAAACTAAAGCTATTGATATCAAATACATGCTGTTCTAAAATAAAGGAAGGCTCTAATTGAATGGAGCTGGCCCTCAAATAATAAAATGCCATTTATTTCAAAGAAATAAAGATAAAAAATTAAAAATAAACTCTCTTCAACAAATAGTAATAAAACTGATTATTAGCCACATTTCAAATTAAAAATAAAAAGGAAATCAAAGTACTACCTCATGGTATGCATACAAGTCATCTAAAATGGATTAGAAATGTTGATGTTGTACCTGAGTATTAAAATTAAAGCATGTACCCTGAGTCCAGGGACATTGTAAGAGTAAGGTGTTTGCCTCATATGCAGCTACTTGTCTTGATATGAACATATGGATATTGTGTTAACACATCCTGAATATTGCCAAGAGAAACTCATGAATGAGAGCTGGGTGTAGAACCTAAAACCTAAAAATATACATATATATTCATACATATAAATTAATGTATAATATATTGACAACTATATTTGATATTTTGAGGTCTGTTGGTACTTTTTGTTTTCACTATTCAATGCCTCACACAGTTAATATTCACCTTAATATTTAAACCTGTTTATTTAAAGAATAAAAATAGATGCATTACTTTATTTTTCAATATTTTCAACACTTAAGAGTTTACATGAATGAATACTATAAATCCCTTGTGATAATCTGTGTCTTATTGAGTTTTCATGAGCACATTTAAAGAATTCCTCTAGGAATAAAAGTAATTCAAAGCACTGATGGAAAATAAATCTGAGAAAGATAAATTTAAAATAGATAAAAATTTCAAGATAAACCCCCCTAATTTCATGTAAATTAGGACTCATCTTTATGTTTATATATTAAAAGATAATTTGCACAATAACATAAGTGATATTTTATATATAAACATTAATATAAAACACCCATAAAATATAAATTTAGATACGTGCATCTGTGTTTATTTGCTGGGTTCAGAAATTATGAAAAATTAAGTATGAATACTTAATACAGAGACTTCATTATGTTTACATTTTTCTGTGTTTTCTTCCTCTATACAACACAATCTTACTAAATATTTGTCAACTGACAGATCATTGGTCTGTGAAATTAAGTCTAACCTAAAAAGGCAGAACTCTTTTATAGAAATCTTTAAAAATAATTTATTTTAAAATGATGTTATGCACATATATTTTATCTTTTACTTTCTTGAATTTAGATTATATAGTTATATCAAGATAAATAATTTTATATTAAACTTGTGCACCAAATTTTTGGATTAGAGACAGATTTTTGTATTAAGCTCACAACAATTTCAAGAACTAATTAAATGTGGGAATTTTGGTCTCCATAAAACAATACAATAAAACGTGGAAGAAAAAGTGTCTGATAAGACAACTGTTTATTTGTTTGCATTGGAAAAGTTAAAGAAATGTGAATTTTCATCATATGTATAGCAAAATGATCAATTTCTCTTTTCTAACAGGTTTTAAAATTTAGTAAGCTGAATGAATGATGATATCTACTGCATAGATGGCAAAAAGATACATACATTTACACATAAAAACATGCATAGATATTTATAAGAAGGGAGAACCTTCTAAGCAATGCTCAGGAGACCTGGGCATTTAGAAGACCACAAGGGTTTTTCTACCAACTGGTGCTATTGGTTTGAGGAAAGGTCCTGAGGATACTTGGTACTCAGACCAAAGGAGAAAGGGCTTACCTGGGTCATCAGAGTTGTAATGGAATTAGGAGGGCCTCTAGAACTGTACCTAGTGATCTTAAAGGACCTTATGACCTTAAAGGACCTTAAAGGCATCTTATGGTGCCTGAAATAGAACCTTGGTGAGGTGTATGATAACTAGGTGCCCTAATTATGTAACTCGGATGTATTATATCATTTATATTCAATGTAAATCAATACAATTTGATTAATATTAAAACATGAAAGTACTTGAGGATATGGCAAAGAAGTGAAGGGAATATATAGTTAAAGATTTTGCCTTACAAACAGCTGATGTGGTTTTTGTTAAGCCACGACACACAGAGCCCAGCCAGAATGATCCTTGAGAACACTATGAGTAATAAGCTGTGAAAACAGCTAGGTATATCTCATAATCAAAAAGAATATGGGAGGAGAGAGAAAAACAAAGTAAGAGAGAAAAAGAGTATGATTAAGAATTAAAAAGGGAGAAATGGAAAAGAGAAACGAAAGCAAGAAAGCAATAGGAAGAAAGAAATTAATTAAGAAAGAAAGACAGAACAGAAAGGAAAGAAGGAAGGAAGGAAGGAAGAAAGGAAGGAAGAAAGAAAGAAAGAAAGAAAGAAAGAAAGAAAGAAAGAAAGAAAGAAAGAAAGAAAGAAAGAAAGAAAGAAAGAAAGAAAGAAAGAAAGAAAGAAAGAAAGAAAGAAAGAAAGAAGAAAGAAATGAAAGAAAGAAAGAAAAGAAAGATGAGGCCTGTCTGCCTGTGTTTACTGAATACCTGACAGTCTCCACAGAGGCCTAGGAAGCACACCCGCCCAAAAAAACTGTCAACTTAGAGGCAGCAGAAGAGCATGGCCGATTCGCTTCGCTGAGCACTCTTTCTAACCAATGAACCCCAACACAACACGCAGGAAAAACCACACTACAAGCGTGACAATGGGGAAACCTCGCAGGAAAACACCATGCACAGAGAAAGAAGATGAAAGATTACCTAATAAATTTCAACTACCTGATTAACTTCTCGGATAAGGAACTTAAAATAGCAATATGGAAGATGATTGAAGAACTCAAAGAAAGCATAGATCGATCTGAACAGAACACAAAGACAGAAATCAGAAAACTCCAAACTGAAATAACAGATCTGAAAAACACGGTAGCTCAACTGAAAACCTCAATGGATGACCTCACCAGCAGGGTAATAGCAGCTGAGGAGAGAATCATGATACTGGAAGATGTGATGCAGAAAAACTCAACACAACAGAAGAAATTGGAAAAGAACCTTAAGAAAAAAGAACATCAATGGAAAAAGTACTCAAGGAATGCCAACAGATGAAAATAGAAGTCTTTGATAAACTCAACAGAAACAACATAAGAATCATTAGAGTCCCAGAAACCCATGTAGATCTCCAGGAAGAATCTACTGTCAAAGACATCATCAAAGAGATACTCCCAGAGTTAAAGATTACATGCAATCAAATTGTGCATGCCTGAAGAGCACCAGGTAAAAGAGACCCAAAGAAAAACACCCCAAGACACATCCTCGTTACAATGACAAATCTCACAAATAGAGATAGAATACTGAAAGCAGCAAGATCAAAAAGGAAAATTACATTCAATGGAGCTTCTCTAAGACTTACAGCAGACATGTCACAAGAAACTCTGAAGGCCAGAAGACAGTGATGGATATTGTGACAAGACTGAATGAAATGAATGCTCACTGAGAACACTGCACCCAGCCTGACTCATGTTCAGGTCTGAAGGAAGTAATATACAGCTCAGAAACTTCACTGATGATAAACCAGGCCTTAAAGGAAAAATGAAAGGTCTACTCTAAGACAAGAGAGACCAACAAACACAGAAAACTTATCTACAAAGATGACATTAAATCCTATGACAAACATCTCCCTCAATGTCAATGGACGAAATTCACCAATTAAAAGACACAGAGTGGCAAAATGGGTCAAAAGATGAATCCAACATTCTGCTGCTTATAAGAAACACATCTGAATAGTCAGAAAAAACATAGACTCAATCAAAGGCTGGAGGAAAATCATCCAAGCAAACAACACCCTCAAAAAATCTGGGGTGGCCATATTAAAATCTAAAAACACCAACTTTATACTCAGAAAAGTGGTAAGGGACAATGATGGACACTATGTACTAATCAAGGTATATGTGCAACAGGAAAAAATCAGATCATTAAACATATATGTACCCAATGGAGTCCAGCAAATTATCTAATAAAATTACAGACAAATCTGAAAGAAGACATCAATAATAACACAATAATTGTGGGAGACCTCAACATGGCCCTATCAACACTTGATAGGTCAACCAGACTGAAACCCAACAAAAACAATACTAGCCATGAACAGAGTAATCAAAGAAGAGGACTAGTAGATATATATATATAGGACACTCAATCCCAAAAAAACCTGGATACACATTCTTCTCCAATGTACATGGGTCATTCTCCAGAATAGACTACATGCTGACACATAAAACATATCTCCATAAAATCAAGAGGATAGAAATCTTGCAGGCTACCTTTGCTGACCACAAGGCACTGAAATTAAATGTGAACTACAAAGGGACACAGAAGAAAAACTTTAACAATTGGAAATTAAACACCCTGCTACTGAACAACCAGTGGGTCCAAGATGAAATCAAAAAGGAAGTAAAAAATTTCCTGGAAACAAGTGATAATGAAGACAAAAAGTGCCAGAATCTATGGGACACAGCAAAAGAGGTCCTGAGAGGCAAATTTACAGCTTTGCAAGCACACATCAAGAAGGAAAAAGGGGCATACCTGAAGAACAATGACGCAGCTCAAAAAATTAGAAAATGACCACCAAAAGGAACCAAAACTAGGGAGACAGAAGGAAATAACAAAGCTGAAAGCATAACTCAATGAAGTGGAAAACCAAAAAACAATCCAAAACATCAACGAAAGCAGAAGATGGTTCTTTGAAAAAATAATCAAGATTGATAGACAATTGGCAAAATTCACAAAAAAAGAGAGAGAAATCTGATAACCCATATTAGAAATGAAAAGGGGGAGATCACCACAGATACTGCAGAGATCCAAAGGGTAATCAGAGACTACTTTGAGAAACTTTATGTTACTAAACCTGAGAACCTAGAAGAAATGGATAAATTGTTGGACACTTATAACCTTCCACATTTAAGTAAGGAGGACGTAGCATATCTAAACACCCCCATCACTACTGAGAAAATTGAAACTCTAATCAAACATCTGCCTAAAAAGAAAAGCCCAGGCCCAGATGAATTTCCTAATGAATTCTTTCAAATCTTTCAAGAGGAGCTACTACCTATCCTAGCCAGGCTCTTCCATGAAATTGAAAAAACGGGAACACTCCCAAACAGCTTTTATGAAGCCAACATTACCTTGATACCAAAACCAGAAAGAGATGCTGCCAAAAAAGAAAATTACAAACCAATATCCCTGATGTATGCTGATGCAAAGATCTTCAACAAAATCCTGGAAAATACGATCCAATGCATCATCAAGAAGATCATACACTACTTCCTGGGTTTCATCCCAGGAATGCAAAGATGGTTTAACACCCATAAATTTATCAACATCATACACAACATCAACAAGAAGAAAAATAAAAATCACAGGATCATATCAATAGACGCAGAGAAAGTATTTGATAATGTCCAACACCCATTCTTGATCAAAATTCTCAGCAAGGTGGGAATGGAAGGAACCATGAAGCCATCTACCACAAGCCAATGGCAAATATTATCCTCAATGGAGAAAAACTAAAAGGCTTTCCTCTAAATTCTGGTACACAACAAGGCTGTCTGCTTTCACCACTCCTCTTCAACATAGTACTGGAAGTTCTTGCTATAGCGTTCAGGCAAGAAAAAGATATCAAGGGAATCCAGATAGGAA